>NC_056555.1:21477804-21627804 GCF_910596095.1 Thunnus maccoyii | reverse complement strand
GGAGGTGAACCAGACGAAGGGAGGAGGAGGAGGAGGAGGAGGAGGAATCAGGGAAAAAACGTCAAAAGAATAATGTGTAACAAGAGGAAGAAAATGGGAATAGAGAAGTAATTATTTTTCACATCACACCTCTGCTGACTGTAGTGAGATACAGAAGCGAGATGTGTGTGTGTGAGTAAGTGAGAGAAAAAGAAAGGAAGCGTGTGTTTCTGCGTCTGAGGATGAATGATGGACAGACTCGGTGATTAAGAGAGTATTTATGTGCGTGTGTGTGTGCAATATTAAAGGAAAAAGCTGCAACACAATCATCGTCTGTGCCTCCATACTGTGGCGAGCTCTTTTTAAACCTTTTTTATCGTTATACTGGAACTTTTTTTGGGATGGAAATTAAATTGAGAAACTGTTCATAGATTAAAAAGAACACATGGGAATATGTAATTCTGGCTAATTATGACCAATCAATTAAATACTTGACAAGGTACTTTATCACATTGTAAAACTAATATTGCTATAAAGCAGCTCTACTTATTGATTTGCAACATTGCTCAAAGTGGCCAAAAACAACCAGAGCTGCAGTACTGAAGAGACACACATATAAATATATAACAGACAAGCGTCTATTGCACCATTTTATATACTTGATGGTCTACAAACACACAAAAAAACCCCACATAAAGCAGTGATTCTGTTGCAGCTGAGTTACAATTAACACAGTCACAGCTATAGTACAGCAGAGTGTAAACACTGAACCGTATCTTCAATTCAGTTCAATACAACTTTATTCATCCGTGTAAGGGGGCGATTGTCTACAGCAGCTCGCCACTGAAATCAACAAATAGACACACGGCAGACAGGAGAGAAAGAAAAGTTGGAAACTTAATGCTCCAGAGATGGAAAAACGTACAAACTAACGGCTGAATTTAAAGTCGGTTTCAAATCTCAAGTATTTTTCTTCCTGTTTTGTTTTTCTTTAGATTAAAAGGCCTGGAAACAACCTGATATCTGCTAAACTGTCACATGAAAACAGGTGAAAACATGTTTTTTTGAACTGATAACTGACTGACAGACAAAGAGAATCAAATAATCAAAACTTTAGGAGATAACAGTGTGTTTATATAGGATCCAATCACTCATATTAAGAATCTGATTGAGAAAATACGTCTTCAAACGCCTTTAAAATTACAAGTAAAATAAACTATTGATGAGAAAACAACCTGGCTGTGCAGGTTTTTACAGTGACTGTGGTCATCCAGTGTAATGATATGATGACGTTAGAGGAATAAACCATATCAGGCTCTGGACACACACACACACACACACACACACACACACACACACACACACACACACACACACACACACACACACACACACACACACACAGGTTTTGGAATTTTCATGGAATTTGTTTATAATAATAAAAATGAACTTAATTTAATAATACAACGTTTTGGTCCTCAGACCTTCATCAGGCAACATTTATACATACAAACAAAACCAAAAAAAAAACAAAAAAAGTTTCTTCTTTGTATGAATTTTTGCCTTTTATCTTGTCACTAAGACTTCATGGTGCGCTGGAACTTTATTTTGAAATTTCGACATTTAATAATAAAATGATAAAATAACAAGTGTTGTCCTTTACGTTTGTGTGTAATCATGTGAGCTGAAGACAGATGAAGAGTCTAAGATATGAACATATAATTTAATTAATATATACAGACGGTATATTATGGACTTGTTATATATAGATGCGTCTGTTACCAGATTCATAGCTTTCACACACACACACACACACACACACACACACACACACACACACAAGCTTAAACTAATTATTATATATTTTTGCATAAAAATGTACATTTCCAATGTAATGTGTAATTTTCAGCTTTGGCAATAATTTAAGCTCAACATTCCTGTCAAAATAGTGTATTTATTTATTTTTATTAGACAAAAGGAAGAAGACGGAGTGCGAGAGGGAGAGAGAGAGAGATCATGTGAAGAAGTGTGTGACTTTGGACGAGTGTGTGTGTGTGTGTGCGTGTTAATGACAACAAAGACTTGTGTGTAAGTGAGAGAATAAGTGAGAATCCAAGTATAACTGAATGACCTTGATCAATTGAGCATACGTCTACCTGCGTGTGTGTGTGTGTGTGTGTGTGTGTGTGTGTGCATGCAGACATACGTGTCATTTGCTTGTGTGTGTGTGTGTGTGTGTGTGTGTGTGTGTGTGTGTGTGTGTGTGTGCGTGCGTTAATTACTATTCTATTCTATTACTGTGTGTGTTCAAACATCAGCTCCTCATTACTCCTCGCTGACCTCAGCCGTTTTAATTTCGCTGCTCAAGTTTTAATTTCAAACTTTCTCATCTTGGGAAACTCTCAGAGCGGAGAGAAGCTCCTGAATAAATTCACCGGAGACTTTTTCCTCTTTTTTAAGAACATAAAGCTGCATGAGCTGCCTTGTTTTTCTTAGTTATGCAACACTCCTCACCAGCTTCACTCACACATATCTCATATGAGGTTTCCAGCAGATTTTGTGGTCTAGTATCACAGCTAGAAATGTATTTTCATATACTTTCTATGTTTATCATCACTTCCAAAAAACATGATCTCTGTTTAGTTCAGATTTAATGATTGTTTGTGTCGAACCACTGTTTTAAAATCACAAACTAGGAGCTGCAACAGAGACAACAGTCCCAAACTCTCTCATAAAGATGCAGCAGATGGATCTGCTTGCTTGCTGAGGTCAAACTTAAAGAGATCTGTGTTCAGAGAGAGCCGGACTCACCTCCTTCCTTACAGAAAGAAACTGCAGTCATCTCACAGGATTTAGAGGTAATGAAGTCCAAATGAAAACATTTAGAACTGCCAACATGCAAAGTGGTGCAATTATTCAACGGCGATTTTATTGTATTTGGTGAGTTTAGGAGGTAAAAGTATCTGAAACAGACTGTGATAAACAACAAACTCAAATCTGAATAAAATCAGAAATGAGCTTAGCTGCAGACTTGAGATTCGGACTCGAGTGCAGACTTGATTCCCTCGAGACTTCCCTAAAACACTTCAAAGCCAAAGCCTCATGTTTTCAGCAGATAATAAGAAATGATAAGACGGTGGCAGAGAAACCCCTGTCTCTCTTAAAAAAAATGATGCTCTTATACAACTAATTTGCAACCAGATAATAACATTTTGCTGCCAGGGATACTTTATAAAAAATCAACATGATGAAGAAACATATCTGCAAAACGTTCACTGTCAACACATTTAATTTGTTTTCCTACAAGATGCACTCTTGGCGTGTAAAGCGTTATTACTTTTAATGGTTTTGTTAAAGATGGAGCAGCGGCTTGTGTGTGACATAAGATTAATCAGATCATTATTCATCTATTGTTCATTTTTAATAACGTTTCACTACAGCGAAAAAAAAAAAAGAAGGGCAGCATTTACATTTAAATTAACTACTTCTTATGTTTTCAAACATATCAAAACAGAATAAATACATAATAAATATTAAAATCGCTGTATTAAAAGCTCACTTATATGCAGACAGTCATTTTAATTGAAGAAAATAAAAGAAATACTGTAAAATTAAAAGTAAAATTATTTATCTGTAAATCTGCACAACACCTGTTGGCTTTTATTCTGAGTGTTTGACGATTAGCCTCCATTATTTAGCTTAATATTGATATAATATAGCCTAATATAATAATATAATGCAATACAATATGGGAGGCTCAGGGTGCCATGGCAACAAAAATGATAATAATTGATTAAATATTGAAAAGTCAGAAATGTTTTTACTGGGTTCATAATCTCTGATCCATCATATATTTTGTTTTTTTCAACTGTGGCTGCCGTAGTGTAAAGTCTACAAAGATACAATATGATTAATTTATGGATTACAGACATCAAATCCAAGAGATAACATGTTAAAGTGAGAACACTTAATGTTCAACATGGTCCTGAGATATTAAAAGACAAAGACACACCAAGAAACAAAAGACTTTTAACATAAAACTAAATTAAATTCACCCATCTCACTGTTTCCATGATCTTCTTTTAGTAGCCTAAACCTTCACAAACATCCAGCTGCTCATCCTGACCTCCTCCCTTTAACAATGTCACACTTCCTTGATTGGAGCAAATGTTGCAATAAACATAATGTAATCAATGCAGCAATTATTTTATCTCCAACACGCATCTTGACAAATGAGAATTATATAAATACATCTTGCAGGAGACATGCGGCTTGCATATTTAAAATCACTGCACTGATAGGACTTTGACTTGTATTGGACTCGGCCCTCAACCTTGACATGGACTTGACATAAAGTGGCTGTAAATCGATATTTTTTCATAATATTAATGCATGAGCTGTAGTCTGATCTGATGAACCTACAGAGAATTATCAGCAACTCTGCAGCTCCTCTCGGCTTTAAGGGGCTTTATAGTGATTTTCAGCTTATTGTTTAGCTGTCCGGCTGCATTTTTACTGTTTTGGTTCATTCTCAGCGCTCTAAAACCCCCCGACTGTTCACTACCTGCTCAGCACCAAACAGCAAACAGACACAGTTAGCAACTAGCTGGTGAACATAGTGAAGCATTTAGCAGCTAAAGAGCCAGATATTTCCCTCAGGAGTTGGTGGAGACCAAAAACAGAGCTAAAAGAGAGTGAATATTAGACTTATATACATCAGGTAGATAGAAACATGACTCCACATGTTGCTCCGTAACTGCTGGATGTGGAAATAAGCAACTGTTTGCTAACAAGTTCAACATATCAACTTTTAAAAGGTGATGATACGTCACAACTTGTTTCTGCTGCCCCCAAGTGGCCAAAAAAAAAAAAAAATCAGTTAATGCAGCTTTAACCCTTTCATGCATGAATTATGATAACCTCAGTCAGGATTTTTTTCCTAAGTGTTTTTATTCCTCTTTAGGCATGAAAAAACATATTTGAACTTTTTTTAAACACGCATTTTGCAAGGAGTTTGTCCAACTTAGTGGACAGATGATTAACTGTCATTTTCTCCCAACATAAAATCAATACTTGGAAATTTTAACAATTGTATTACTCCTTAGTTGTTACTTGATGTTATTTATGTTGTTTATTTACCTGCAAGGGTCTGTTACTATAGAAGGATTGGCAAGATGTTCCTGAGTTGTTGAGCATTTCCAGCCGGCAGGCGGCCATCTTGGTTTTGAGAAATTCGTGTTGCACTTATAAAGGCTGGCCAATGGATGGCAGTGTATGGGATGACACAATAGAGTCCACTGTGTTGGCTGATGTGCAGCTATACCATTAAAACCCCATGCATATATAAGAAAACAGCTTTTGAATAGCTGTCCACTGTTGTGACCGCTATGCATGAAGGGTTAAATGTTCCCCAAAGGGCTGAAAAACATCTCTGGAAGTAACCAGACAAATATAAAACCCATTAAATCTATACAGTCGCACAGGTTATAAATTATTTACATAATTTATAACTTGACCTGATTGTAATTATCAAGCACCTTCATGTCTGATGAGGAAGAAACATTTTACTGATCAACAATCACTAACGTTACAATCTACATACGGGATCAACCCGAGCGGCTTTAATGTTTCTATTCCATTCAAAACTTGTTAACATTTGACTTCTAAACCTCAATTAAAGAGCTCAGACTACCTGATGAATAAGCATCATGTGTCTGACAGGCATGATGGGAGGGAAGGTCAGTCAGCAGTCTGGCGTTATACATCTTGAAGGACGACACGTCTTTCTGGCAAATAAGCTCTTTGATCAATTTCTCATTAATTCAGAAAGTTGAGCCGTCAGGTTCTGATAGAAACGATGCAGCACTGTATCTAAAATGGCTGCCGCAGCATTTTGATTTTGAATTTTTGAGTGTTATAAACTTCGATGCTGTTGGCTGTGAATATTTTTTTTTCCTGTGCTAGATCTTTTTTTTTTATGCGAGTTGAGAGAAAAATGGTCTAAAACAGCATTTCAGTGACCATCAAGGGGAAACTGAAAAACTCGAATGAAACTAATCAATTTGATTTTAGGGTTATGAGCTATTTAAGGTCACGTGACCACAAACTGTTCAACTGTAGAAACAGCCTTTAAATGTATATCAGTGGACGGATGATTTAACCGACAAGGGTTTGTTTTACTCACCAAAATCTCTCTAAACGATGTAATTTGACTGTCCGACACTTAAAATCCAGATAAAAGACGAGTTATTACCGTAGAAGTTCAACTTTGTGAGCAGCAGTGAGTGATTTGCAGACTCTTTGCCCTGAGTTTTGCCTCTCAGGCTACACATAGGTTGTTCTTTTCTAAAAAAAAAAAAAACTTTTCTGGGAGGTTGATCTATATTTTGATTTACATGTACAGCTTTTATTCTCCTAAAAAGATGCTTAGAAGGTAGTGAAAAATGATTTTTAAGCAGAATTAGTGTATTAATAATGCAGCAATCTACATATCATGAATATTTCGTTATACTATAAATTATTATTAAGTCATGATGTGACTTCCTGTCTAGACTCTGTTCCACCAGCTTCTGTATCTAAACGTAATCTCTCATTCAACATTTATTTTATCTGTTCAGTCTGAAAACAATGAAGCTGCAGTTTATTTTCCATATTCTGAGCAGCTGGTATAAGAAACTGAAACCTTCTCGATTTTAATAAAGTTAAACGATGATTACTCTCTGAGCACAGGAAAAAAACTACAAGTGCTTTCTTCTCAAGTAATTTTTTAACGTTCTAGTTGTAATTTCTACTGTCTAAAAACTCTAAAAACTACCTGCAACTCGCTCACAGACTCTTCTGTCGAGCCGTGATGTTTAGCCTGTGAACATCTAGGACTTATGGGAAATGTTTGTTGGTTGTGAACAACAATATTAGATAGTTGTTTTGAAGAAATACCGTCCTCATGTCAACATGTGTTTCCAAAGCTGGATTTTTAGTTATTAGTGTAGCTTCACATGTTTATTGGATTTTTAATGAGGTTTTCTTACTTCTTGGAAAACAACCCGGAAGTTCTGCTTTCAATTCTTCTCTCTGTTTGCTAGATTTGAAAAAGCATTCACATTTTTTTGTCCCTCCACTTCTAACATCAAACCGTCGCCCCGATTAATATCCAGCTGTCATCAGGGACACAAATCACAGTAGACGCCAGCGATACACTATGTGACTTTAAGTTAAAAGGCCAATAATGACAAACAGTCTTCATCTGATCCTAATTTAAACGAGCACTGTTTGGTGTTGTTGCTAATGTGTGATTTACTGAAACAAGCTGCCAGCAGCAGTTTTCTGGGTGTGACGCAACATTTCCAAGAAAGCATCGTTTCATTTCATCGGAGCTGAATCAGCTCGCAAAGCTGATTGCGAGAGCCGACTTTCAAAGGAACAGTCAGCACAAATACAGAATCTGTGCAATATACATCTGGATTACATCCAAATATTTTAAACTATAATGTCACTGTGAATCAAAATGTTTTTTTTTTCCTCCCTCTGTAGCTCCCCGCCCCCCCCCCGGCGTCCCTGGAGGTCCACAAACCAGAGGTTAAGAACCTGTTTGAAATGCTGCTGACACAGAACCCTCCATCTCTGAGAGACTTTCAGGAGGTTTGTCTGGTGTAAATTAAGCCGAGCTCAGCAAGAAGTGAACTTTGCCCGGGGGGGGATTTCACTCCAGAGAGAAATATACGTGTACATTCACACTCTCAGTCTCTCTCTCGTACCTGCTGCGTCTTCTTGCAGCTGATGCTCCGAGGGTTGAAGCCCTCGATCTGAACACACTTCTGATTGGGCGACCACAGCCAGGTGTTTTCCTCGTCTGACCTACTGCAGTCCTGCTTCCTGGTGCATCTGTGGGTCAAGCAGCCGGTGACACAACATGACACCTCATTAATTAGTTTATCTGCAATTAAATTTTATAGTACTTTTACTTAAAGGAGGAACAGACTTGGTAGAAATGGAATATAATATTCATAAGTATGTTTTAATTAGTGTATAATCACTTAGAATGAGCCCTTTATATCTACAGAGGGAGTGGGTCCTCTTCCACAGAGCCCACCATGTTGCACCGCCATGTTTCTACAGTAGCCCAGAGCGGACAAACCAAACACTGGCTCTAGAGAGGGCCTATAACATTTTTTGCAAGTTTCGTGGCCACTATAGGTTCTCATACATGCTAGGAAGGGTTATTTGGTTGGTTACAGTCTGCAACCTCACCGCTACCACTTCATCCTACATGCTGGTCATTTAAAGGACAATTTTTCAAGTGTATCTTAAAACAACATTCAGGTGCCCATATGAACACTGAAAGAGTGACTCACTTTCCCTCCAGGACACACCAGCCACAGTACGGATCCTTGATGGAGATACAGGAGTGGCAGTCTGTCTTCAGGTGGCAGGCCTGGACCGGCACCTTGTTGATCTGCATAGATATGACAGGCTTTTATAGGTTACTGTGAACAACATGCAGGAGCTACGGGTAATCATTTAATTATGACAAAAATAACAAACAAATCCATCACTTTACAAGAACTAAAGCACAAGCATCTGTTCTTATTCAATGATCAGTTACAGTAAATGGTGAAGACATTAATAGTTGCTAATATTAACATTCTGCTAAATCTTCAGCTTGATTTATGATTTAGAAAACCCTGTGTGATCATTCTTGTTGTTGTTTTGTGTTTTTAAAAGAGTATTTCTGATGCAATCGGTGTGTCACGTGTTTTGGATTTGTACAAGAGACAGAATATTGTTTTGCTTTCACAGCTGTCGGTTTTGATGCGCTGCCTAAATGACGAATCATGTGTTAAAGGGATAATTCGGTTGTATTACCTGCAGTGGATTTGGGGTCGGCACGCTCCCAGTTTGGAGAAGCAGGCAGGAGTACTGGCACGGAAGCTAAGCAGTGTACTACTGTGAACTGGGCCAGCAGCAAAATGGTTTTAAGCCACCTATAAAAAGGGTCCACCTCGGAAAAATCAATATCAGTTTAAGTGCTGCTATACGTTTTACTGCTGGATCCGTCCACAGTAGTACAGCTCCAGTACTCCTGCCTGCTTCTCTAAACTGGGAGTGTGCCGACCCAAATCTATTGCAGGTAATACACCGACTGTGGATAAGTACCTCATACAACCCCCCATCAAAAAACCCAAACTATCCCTTTAACAGTTAAACCAAAGATATGTGATACATTTAAGAGTTATATGTGAACAGGTTGTACAATATTATATACAGTGGTGGAATGTAATGTAAGTACATTAACTCAAGTATTTCAGTATAATTTTATTGTATTTTCATACTTGATACTTCTTCTTCACTACATTTCAAACAGAAATATTGTACTATTTACTCCGCTACATTTATTTGACAGTTTTAGTTACTTTTCATATTAACATTTTACATAAAATAACACATTGATGGGCTTATAAATGTCACTGCATTGTTAAAGATTGAACATTTTATCTTGTGACAAGGTTTTTACCTGTGTGTATTTGTGTCTCTTTGTCATATTTCAGATGTCTTTGAGTTGTTTGCTGTTCTTCCAAAGAGACATTTCCCTTAATAACTGTCTGGAGCCCAAAGAGGTAAAACTCTCCAATATTTCACAAATATGCAAAGACTGAAGAGAAATTAAAGAAAATTTATGTAGCAGAGCTTTGTTTTTTCTTCTTTCCTACTCGATCTATCATCTCAAAACCCCTCAGATTTATCTTATGACCCTAATAAAGCAGTTCAAACTAGCTTCACCTCGAGCAGCTACAACTATAAAATGCTGCTTTTATGTATTGACTCATCGGTATGAACAATAAAATGTATTTAACATATCGGTCACAGCCCGCTTTTCTGCAAAATGAGACTGAAGTAGGATTTTAAATGCAGGACTTTTACTTATAATGAAGTATTTTTACATTTGGTGTTGATATTTTTACTTCAGTAAGATTTTAAATGCAGGATTTTTACTTATAATGAAGTATTTTTACATTTGGTGTTGATACTTTTACTTAAGTAGGATTTTAAATGCAGGATTTTTACATGTAATCAAGTATTTTTACATTTGGTGTTGATACTTTCACTTAAGTAGGATTGTAAATGCAGGATTTTTACTTATAATGAAGTATTTTTACATTTGGTGTTGATACTTTTACTTAAGTAGGATTGTAAATGCAGGATTTTTACTTATAATGAAGTATTTTTACATTTGGTGTTGATACTTTTACTTCAGTAAGATTTTAAATGCAGGATTTTTACATGTAATTAAGTATTTTTACATTTGGTGTTGATACTTTCACTTAAGTAGGATTGTAAATGCAGGATTTTTACTTATAATGAAGTATTTTTACATTTGGTGTTGATACTTTTACTTAAGCAGGATTTTAAATGCAGGCCTTTAACTTATAATTAAGTATTTTTACATTTGGTGTTGATACTTTCACTTAAGTAGGATTGTAAATGCAGGATTTTTACATGTAATTAAGTATTTTTACATTTGGTGTTGATACTTTCACTTAAGTAGGATTGTAAATGCAGGATTTTTACTTATAATGAAGTATTTTTACATTTGGTGTTGATACTTTTACTTAAGTAGGATTTTAAATGCAGGATTTTTACATGTAATTAAGTATTTTTACATTTGGTGTTGATACTTTCACTTAAGTAGGATTGTAAATGCAGGATTTTTACTTATAATGAAGTATTTTTACATTTGGTGTTGATACTTTTACTTAAGTAGGATTTTAAATGCAGGATTTTTACATGTAATCAAGTATTTTTACATTTGGTGTTGATACTTTCACTTAAGTAGGATTGTAAATGCAGGATTTTTACTTATAATGAAGTATTTTTACATTTGGTGTTGATACTTTTACTTAAGCAGGATTTTAAATGCAGGATTTTTACTTATAATGAAGTATTTTTACATTTGGTGTTGATACTTTTACTTCAGTAAGATTTTAAATGCAGGATTTTTACATGTAATTAAGTATTTTTACATTTGGTGTTGATACTTTCACTTAAGTAGGATTTTAAATGCAGGATTTTTACTTATAATGAAGTATTTTTACATTTGGTGTTGATACTTTTACTTAAGCAGGATTTTAAATGCAGGCCTTTAACTTATAATTAAGTATTTTTACATTTGGTGTTGATACTTTCACTTAAGTAGGATTGTAAATGCAGGATTTTTACTTATAATGAAGTATTTTTACATTTGGTGTTGATACTTTTACTTAAGTAGGATTTTAAATGCAGGATTTTTACTTATAATGAAGTATTTTTACATTTGGTGTTGATACTTTTACTTCAGTAAGATTTTAAATGCAGGATTTTTACATGTAATCAAGTATTTTTACATTTGGTGTTGATACTTTCACTTAAGTAGGATTGTAAATGCAGGATTTTTACTTATAATGAAGTATTTTTACATTTGGTGTTGATACTTTTACTTAAGCAGGATTTTAAATGCAGGCCTTTAACTTATAATTAAGTATTTTTACATTGTGGTGTTGATACTTTTACTGAAGTAAAGGATCTGGGTACTTCCTCCACCACTGATTATTTCTCAAGTGGTCTTTCTTGGGTTTTGCAACATGAAACTTATATAAAACCAGTTTGTACATGACTACATACACTTCCTTATTTTCTTTAATCACGTGTAACATTTTCTTGTTAAAGAGGAACGTCTTGATGTTATTTTGGTGAAGTTCCTCTTCCAACCAGCTGTGGAAATAATTTTCCTCCCTGACAAGAAGAGTCAGTCTAATAAATTTAAATGAGCAGATGGAACAAGCTCGAGTATCGTCACTTGACTTGATCAAAGTGAATTGCCCTCTTGAAGTGCATTCTAATTAATTCATTTCTAAATCAATAACATCAATTTCACCTCGGTGTGGCGGGCAGAGAATGATGGCGACCGAGAGATGAAAGGACAAAGGAGAGAAAGACAAATGAAGAGAAGAGGCAGAGAGGAAAACAAAGAGAGAATAAATCAATGACTGACTTGTGTGTGCCGTAATGTAGACGGATGTATTGGTGTTAGTCGAACGAGTGAATAAATGATCAAATAAGACAGACAGAAGAGAAATGAAAGACTCATTAAAATCTCTCACCTGACAGATGAAATGAAAAAGGTAGATGTAAGCAAATGAATGAGTCCCTGACCTTCTTTGTGTGGCGACACAGAGGTGTTAGATGGATGGAAGGAGAGCGAGAGAGAAATGGATTTAGTTAAAAAAGAAAAATCAATCAGTCCGTGACGGAGTGAGTTTGACCTTTTTCTCCGTGGTGATGTACAGGTGTTGGAAGCTGGAATCGAACAGCAGATTCTTGTTGACCTTGCCTCCAGCACCTCCCGCGCCTCCCAACGGCCGGCCGTACACCTCTGGGTGGTCGGAGAGATGCGCCTTGAGCACCTACAGAAACACAACAATTGGGACAATCAATAAGAGATGGACAGAAGCCAAATCACAGCTGTTTAAGAGTGTTTTGTTCATTATTTCCTTTCACATGTGAGGGGAAGAATTTCTCATCAGTATTAAGGCTCGAAACAAGAATTCCCATAAAACAACATATGCTTCATCAAAAGTCTACAATTAAAACAAGCCCATTATGTCCAGGGAAGTTATCTGAATAATTATGTAACTGATACTAATATTATTGAAATTAGAGACAGTGTTGACATGAGTTTAGTTAGCTGTGTCGAGTTTATACACGTGTTTATTTTCTTGAAAGAGCTGGTCAGTCTAAACCAAGTATATTCATTCATTACTTATTAATTACTGAAAAGTCTATTCTTCATGTTTGCAGAATTGTACATTTTTGATTGATTGTCAGACTGTGATTGCAATTAATAGGAATCAATTATTTCCCTGTAATTAGCACCAAATTACAAAGTCTTTTCTAGTGTCACCCAAGTCCTTGCCATGCTAAAACTAGGAAAACCTCTTTATTTAGACTTTTTTCAATGTAATATTAAAATATTAACCACAACTCAAAGGTCCAATCTGTGATTTTTGACAGAATAAATTTGAGGTATGTTCACATACACTATATAACAAGACAAACTGGTAGTTAGACTGGTAGACTGAGGTTCATTAAGACAATCTGAACACCTGATTTGTTTCAGTGCAGTCTACAGAAAGAATAACAAGTTAGCTAGAGAGCTAACTAGCCGGTGAGCTAATGAGCTGCTCAGTACTTTTCACCTGATATGTGTCATTCATGATGTCAGTAAAATGAAATTATATCCGACACTGCAACTTCACTGATATAAAGCAGGTCATGGTTGAGTTACAGGCAAGAATTGTCTTTTAATGTGGTTGGAAGCTGTGAGCTTGATGCGGTCGGGGACCTTTTGACGATTGACAGCAAACAAGACGATGTCCAACTGTCTTTATAAAGCTCTGACATTGAAAATGTCATGTCTTTATAATAATTACTGAAATTAAATATCTATAACAGAACCTTTTCTGTTTCATTATGTAATTCTTTTCAGTGACCCAGATACTGTTATGCAAAATGACTCAAATTTAATTGGTCTTTTTGCCCAAAATGTAATTTAATGTTCAACTTTGTGTAAAAAAAAAAAGAAGACTTAATGAACCTAGATTTTGAGCTCCATCTGAAATCTCTGGTTTAGTCATGCTTTTTCCAACTAAGAGTACAAAAAAAAAGACCTTCACTTAAGTGTAAAGCCTTGGAAAAAATCACTATCTGACCACCGTAACACCTTTTCACATGCCTCAACAAATCCTGTCAACAGCTCAAACTTCTCCAGAGTTATAAAGCAAGACCTCTAACAAGAACTTAATCAGAAGTTTCTCTCCATTTACTCTTTTAAGATTGAATTTAAAATGTTTACTTTTGACATACAAAGCATTACAGTGTCCTTTTTATTTCAAGGATATGTTGTTCTGACTTAGCACACTATTAGCAAAGGACATTCATCATTCACATCCCTTGAGGCCTCAAGGTGATGAAATTGAAAAAAAAACCTCTGACTGGACATAAAGACTTTTTCTATCTATTGCAGATAAACATAAAAGGTAAAAAAAGGTGTCAAAAGACGAAGAAGTAAACAAGTTAAGAAAGAAAACAGGATTTGCGGCTAAAAACACTGACTGAATGAAGAGTCGGTCTTTACCTCTCCGGTGGCGGTGCCCAGGAACGCCACGGTGTGTCCCATTTCTACAGCCACAGCGATGGCAGTCAGGTGAGCAGGGCGGACCAACCGGGCCTCAGTGGTTAAGGCGAACTCGGCTTTGCTGGCCAACGGGGAGGGCAGAAACTCGGCTCCACACTTGTACTGCTGGGCCAGGTCCTTCTGATGGAGCATCACAAGTAAAACATTCATATTAATATAAAATATTGACTCGTTGTCAATATTTGTCTCTCTCCTGTTTTAATCTCTTGTCCCTCTATCAAACACACAAACAGACTTTCTCACCTGACTGCTGATGCACAGGTCGTCAGTCTTGGAGGAGTAAGGCAAGTAGACAGCAGCCTTCCCATTAATGATGCCGCTGTTGTTGTAGCACGCTCCTATTATCTCCAACAGCCTCTTGTTTATAGAGCGCAGAGGGTACATGCCTACAAACAGGAACGAAAATACTGTTTGTACCTGCCTACAGTTTCATTTGATCCACTTTGCACACATAAATGTGATGAAAGATACACCTGAGTCTGTGTTTTCTAGCAATCCAAACAATGAAATATCAAAAATCACAATCCAATTATTATGAAGAGCTTAGACTGTAAAATCCTTTTTATGTATTACAAGAAAATGTGACACAAATTTATGACCACTGACTTTTTGCCATTTAAGTTGTTTGTATTTCTGCAGCGCCATCTACAGGTGCTTTTCTACAGGACCACTCAGGATAGATTTGTCCATGTGTTGTCTAAATTTGGTTACAAGAATTGCAGCAAATTTATGTCAAATTGGCCAAACATATAAGAATTCAGAAGCCAATTACAGCACAATAACTGTTTTATACAAATGTGTTAATTACCACATTTGGTAAGGGTGGTGAAATACAGATATTGAGCCATTTTTGTTTACTTTTTCCAAATTTTCTCCAACTTTTTTGATTTTTTTTTTTCAAAACAAAAGGGGATGTGGTTTATCGTTTAATATGCTATTTTCTCAATTAATCGTTTAGTCCTTTGGTCTATAAAATGTCAGAAATGGTGAAAAACATCACTTTATTTCCCAAAGCCCAAGATGACGTCCCCAAAGACTAAAGAAACAAGAAAATATTCATATGTGAGAAGCTGGAACCAGAGAATTTTAGCATTTTTTCTTTAAAAAAGGAGACTAAAAAACGATTAATCAATTATTAAAATAGTTGGTGGTTACTTTTTTGTCAATTTATTAATAGACTAATCGTTACAGCACTAATATAGTTTAAAAAAAAAAAGACTACTTCAGTTCAGGTGGTTTGAGCTAAAAGGTAAAAGGTGTTTTATAAACGGCCACATTGCGATGGTGGTGGATCTAAATCTGCATCAAGAACTAATACGAGAATAATCAATTCATTTTCAAATCACTATTCTTATATTTTACAATTGTGAACCAATGCAAAGATTCCAAACATTGATTCTTGTATTTGGTGAATACTTTGTACACCATCGCCCAAAGACTAATGTTAGCCAAGTGGAGACCAGCACTAAAAAACAAACAGTAAGAGACAAACTTAAAGACTCCAACCTCTAAAAATAAATCGTTTTTTCCTTGATCCATGGACATAACTTTCTGCAAATTTTCATCGAAAAGTTTTGCCAAGTTTTGGAGACATTTTGCCAACTAACAAACCTCAGCCAACCTTAAATATCAACACCTACACATGGCTGAATGGGATGGATCTTCATCAGAAGTGAAGGTGACAAACAGCACTTTGTCCGAGGTGGAAACTGGTCCATACTGGCCTGATTTGGTCATACTCTGGGCCAAAACCTCCCCCGGTGTTCCTACATAGGCAGCCTTGAAGGAAAGAAGTAAGAGGTAAAAAAGCTGAAGGTCAGATATTCACTTAAAATATGTATTTAGTTGATGCATCAGAGGTACAGGGAGACTGGGGACCCAATAAATTGAGGCTATTTCAAGTTCAACAGCACGTTAAATCCAATTTATAAAGTTTCTCACAGGTCAAGACCAAAGCATTCTCAAAAAAGGCTCCAATTTAAGACAAACTCATCCAAACGTGAAATGTCCAAATGTGTTTTTCCAAGTCGTTGCTGCCCTTTTAATAAAAATGCTGACAGCTGATGCCGCCGCTGCAGAGTGCATCATCATTACCTGAGCTTTGTTATACTTGTTCGTAGCGCTACAGTTGAGCTGCAGCTCGGCGTAGGAGTAATAGCCCTGGTCGTTCTCGCACATCCTGGAGATGAAGGTGAAGTTCTTGTTGTCCTGGAAGCCGAGCGTCCGCGAGAACAGGAAGTAGACGAAGTTGCTGTCTTTGAAGGCGAAGCGGAAGTCGTGGAGGTATCGCAGGACGAAAGGGTTGGCCTGAACAGCCGAGGCCTCGATGATGCTGTCGAAATAGACCCACTCGCGATAATCCTGGAGGATGCGGGTGGAGATCAGCTTGGTGCTGTCATGGCTGCCGTAACCTTTACCAACCTAAAACGAAAGAGACAACAAGCTCAAATAATGCAATGAGAGTGGAAATGATCTTGTTTTTATTTTGGGGACATTATGGGGGTGTCGAGTTTGAGTCATTGAGTGGCATTATGGGAAGTGTAGGAACCTTTTGGGAGCTTGACACATACTAGGGACTAAAAGTCTGACACTGAAAAGTCCCCTAACTTTATGAAAGTGCAATATTAGATGACTGAAGTACTTTTTAAATTATTTAATGAAGAGATTTTTCTTGCATATTCTTGTATTTTGGGTAAAAATATTTCCTATGAACGGAGAGACAGATGAGAAGATAGATGCCAATTTTCCCCCTAAAAAAGTGCCTAATGTAAAAGGGCCTTTGGGTAGTTATTTCTCAAAATAACATAAACTCCACATTAAACAACGGGTCATCTTTCTGGGGGCCTGTTGGAGGCCCCTCAAGGACCACATCTGGTTCCTAAACCCCACTTTGGGAACAACCGCCGTATCTCCTTCCTCTGCATCCGCAGAGAACATTGCTGTAGCGGGATAAACCTTTATGCATTCACACAATATTTTCTAATGAGTTTAAGATCATTATTTTCTGATAAGACGCCCTGAACATTTTTATAATAAACCATCACAAACGAAGCTTCCTGCATGTTTCTAAGGAAATTGATAACTCAGGGGAAAACATCATAAAACATCTTGTAAAGTCCGATTCACTGTTACTGTGCGAAGAAAAATATTTCATGATAACTAACAAGAGAGCTCATTTCCCATATGGTGGCCATTTTAATTATTTTGTTCTCAGCAAATTGCAGTTTTATTGTGTTAGTTCCCACAATAGCACAGATGGTGATCATTTATTTTCATTTTTTAATTTACCTCAGGAAATAATGCGAGGCAATCTTGACTGTGTGTCTGAATTTGTGTTTTTTTTTTTCCCTCACCAGGAACACGGTGAAGTTGGTTTTCTCCTTCATGTAGTATGACATCACTCCCACCACTGAGACGCTCTCCTCGGCGCTCGCCACGTACGACTTCTCTCCTTTGGTGTCGCTGAAGTACAGCAGCTGGTCCACGTTGCTCAGGTTCCTCAGTGAGCAGATGCCTCTGAAGATGCTGCCGCAAACCACCAGCATGTCTTTCTCCTTGTAGACCAGGAGCAGCTTGTTGTGATTGTCGGTGTCCGTGGCCTCCTCGCAGGCGTCAGTGACAGGCGGGGTGCAAAGCCGGTTGTCCCGTTTGGGGCCCGTCTCGGTGCGAGACTCCACATCCAGGTCAGGGTTCAACTGGTAGAGGGCGTTGACGGCGCCGACGTACAGCCGGCCCGTATGAGGATCCGCCACCACGTTATTGATCAGACTGTCAGAGAGGAACTCTGTGCTTTCACTGTGGGAAGGGCTGAGGTAAACCGTTGCCAAGGCGACCAGGAAGTGCCACGCCCACCGCCGCTCCATCATGTCTGGTGGAAGAAGACAACAAAAGAAAGAAAGGGGGCAAACAATTTATTTACTATATTATTTAAGTTTAAACAGCGAATAGCCACATGTAAGGCTGCAATTAACTATTATTTTTATTTTTGATTAATTGCTGATTATTCTTTAGAATCTATAAAATCTCAGAACATTTGCTGACCCTTTACAGTTGCTCTTTTTGTCAAATCAACCCTCAAAACCCATAAAAACCAAAAACTGTATTTATAATAGCACCTGATAGCTATAAAGTATTTGCTGATACCAATATTTGTGACCAGATATATGAGCTGATATTCAAACAAGTTCAAACAGAGTTCTTTTGATGATGCACACGAGCGAGGATGTTCTCGAGATACCAAAAAAATGGGGACCCAGTCTTAAAAAACACTGCTCCATAGTGCTACTTGTGGTGAAAAACTCCACAGGGTACCTTTAAGGGTTTAAAGTAGTTTGGGGCTTCATTTACACCTGATACATTATCTAGATAATTATATCCTATCTTTGCAATTATTAAAATGCGTTCTCGTTTTCTCAGCTGTGCCTGCATTGTGATTGGATCTCAATATGCTAACTAGCTGGGAGGAGCTGGCAGACTCGTCAACAAACATTGTGTCGTGTTCCAGGACAAGAAAACTGCAGCCACGAACCGACGTCGTTCGTTTCTACATCACTTTTTGCGAGGGTAGACTTCCAGCTACTAATGGTAGTTTTTGCAGGATTTGCTTAAGCAGGCAGGAAGAGGTGGAGCTACATGACCTTTCAACTTACAACAGGCTGAGATCTGATCACAAGGCGAGCATCTCCTGCTGATTCGATTGATTAGACACCGCACAGAGCTCACAGAGACGAAGGCTCCTGTCCGTCCAGGTCCAGCGACTCTGGCCATGACTTTCTTTATTAACATTAGCCGTCAGTCCACTGAAGCGTGGCAGCTTACGGGTGTGTAGTTGTAACATTCACACATCATGTTCTTCATCACCATCAGCTTCAGCTCTGCTGCTGTTTGTTAGTAGTGATGTGTAGAAGGTGTGTAGTGCAACGGTTGGTGCTACTGGCCTGTTAGAGCCCAGAATAATTGTTTTTATGTTAAATTTATGTGCCTTTTAAAAATGAATTTAACTGTCAACACCCAGCAGATAACACTCACTACACTATTCTCTCACTCCAGAAATCTATTGATGAATTTCACCAGGAAAACTTCATGAATTTTCAGAACATGAATGTGTGTGCAGAATCTAAGAGACACTGAGCTGCATTTAAAGTGATTTCCAATCTTAAACTTTAAAGAACCTGCTTCTGTTCACAGAGTTTAAACTGCAACATACGGACCAGTGTTCAGAGAATAAAATCCAGAGGCAATTAAACTATATTTAAGAACTTAAAGTCAGATTTCAGGAAACTTTATTGATGCCGTTTACAGTGATATTTTTACCTACGATAATTTGATACCAGCACTTCCCTACTTCTGAGTGCATTTACACCTGCATTTTTCCTTATCCAGATAACATATCCAGATTACGAGTTATTGGCAGGTGTAAATGGGGTATTTAATTCAAGTGTGTGTGGCGCTGAAAGCCAATGAAGTGATTTAAATACCGGAGCAACATGTTCGACTTTGCACGTACACTTGAGGACAATTTGAAAGGCCTTCCTCAATTTAAAATTCAATAACTGGACTAATTATTTCAGCGCTAAACGTCTTGAATTATCTACATTCTGTAAACTGTTTTTATGAACTTGTTTTCTGACAAAAAAAAACAGTCCCGACAATAAACCCTCTGAACCTGAATCCAGAGACAAAGACAGTCAGTACTTGTCCTCTATACAAAGCAGACTTTCAGCACTCTGACATTGCACTGTAGGGCTCAGCACCAACAGCAGCAGAAACTCAAGGAGAAACGAATGAACGCTAAGAGCAAAGAGACGGAGAATAATGAGGAGCTTCTCATTAAACCCAGAACATCCTTTACTGGAGAGAGAAACGAGGGAACAAGTGAGGAGGAGGAGGATAAGGAGGAGGAGGAGGAGGAGGAGGAGGAAGTGGAGGAGGTGGAGGTAACGGCCTCAAAGTGAGAGTTTTCTGAGGCAGATTAGATTAGCAAAGACAAAGGAAGTAAGTGTGTGTATGTGTGGGAAGAGAGAGACTGAGTGTAGCAATTAGTTGTCTGACATACTGAGTTTCTCCTTCCATTAGTCTGGATGGGTGTGTTTAATTATAGCTGTGGCCTGTGGCTGTAAAACAAGGCTCTAGTGTTCGGTAACATCACGCTCACTGTAATAACTGCACAAACATCCCTCTGCTCTAATCTTATGTTGTTTAATAGCGGTGCAACCATCAGGTTATTCTCAGCCGATCCAGATAAAACAGAAATATTCATACAAGTGTTTTTTATCACAGGAGCATCTAACTAACTATTTACATACATCCTCTAAAAGCTTTCATGATCAAGCATTTCACTGGTGAATCACTGCTTTTATAGCAGCTATCAGATAGTTCTGATTAGCGGTCAATTGACAGGGGAGGGGGGCTTCCCTTGTGTTTTCACTCTCACCAAATTGAATTTGCTTCAGTTCACTTCATTGCAAAAGGGATTTATTAGCATGAAAAGACTTATCTCTCTACCCCACCTGCTCGGCTAAATTACCTATCCACAGATATCAAGAGTCAGGTGGTCTTAATGGCTGCAGTGCAGAGTTTTAGAAAGTGGAACAGTGGAGGAAAAAAAACATGCACAGACATCTGAAAGCTTTTTTTTGTGTGTGTGTGTGTGGTGGTCTAAGTTTTGAAATCTGACATTGTGTGACACACAAAAGAAGGAATGTTTTTGGTTGAGTCGAGTCTATTTTTGGTCGACTGCCCACACAAATTGTGAGGAAATGTTGCAATAACAAAAAAAAAAAGATGACTTGTTGCTTAAAATGCCTTTCTTGCAAAACTATTTTTCCCCTCAAGTCTGCTGTGATGAGCTTTAATTCTTCTGACCTTTTTTTTCCCAGGCACACACAAAAGTTGAGACAAGTTTTTTTTGTTTTGTTTTGTTTGCTCTGCCCGTCAATAACCTCGC
The DNA here is from genome assembly GCF_910596095.1 of Thunnus maccoyii. NCBI lineage: Eukaryota > Metazoa > Chordata > Actinopteri > Scombriformes > Scombridae > Thunnus > Thunnus maccoyii. The sequence goes on along the minus strand of NC_056555.1, from coordinate 21,606,652 downwards.
CGTCATCACATATTTGATCCGTCTGTGTGATCGTCTCTAAAAAAGGTCAAACGATGATGCATGGGCTGGCTGTACGAGCCTGTTAGTCAATCATAAAGTTGGTTGTTTTGATCTTCGTGTCTCCTTCGTGTCCTCGTTTCAAAGTGAGCAAGAGACGCTGAAGTGTGAGGAGGAAAAAGCTTTGGACGTCAAAATTAAAACAATGTTAATAAAAATGCTTCTTTATGGAGATATAATGTCGACATGGTGGTCAAAGACACTGTAATTGGACTGGTTTGCATTAGGGCTGCAACTAACAATCATTTTAATTACCTATTAATCAGCTGCTGATGAGGTTCTTGATAAATATTTTGTCAATAAAATGTCATAATTTCCCGGAGTTAAAGGGATGTCTTCCTATGTCTTGTTTTATCTGACCGACAGTTCAAAACTCAGTAGATATTTAGTTTACTATCATGTATAACCAGACCAGTTAAACATACTGGGCTGTGTAATGGGAAATTGCTGATCACCCAATAAACACACAAAGAGATGCATTGTTAGGTTATGAAATAATGTAATGTCAAATAGTACAATCAGAAGTATAATGCATCATAGTTCTGGAGACAAAGATACATACCGCCTAGCTAAAAGTCGGCACTTAACCAGTCCCTTAAATACTACTACAGAATTTAAAACATACGTTTACTAACCTTACAGGTCAGCAACCAACAAGTCAAAAGTTCAACTAACCTAGAAACAGTCTTTCTTCACGACCATATATGACAGTACATAAGCATGCACCAAGTAGCATCACTAAATAACATTACTACTCTATTAAATTAAGGACAAACTACACTATCCTCTAAAAGCTGATCAGATTTACACATAAACATCTACAAAACTATAGTTTATAGTTACAGTTAGTTTATATAACTAGCAATCAGATTGGTTGGTTGAACTTCTGGTTAGATATGTTACAGTTTATATATCGACAATTACAATATAAGTCAATTTAAGACTGTAGGAGATTCATAATATTTGGTATAAATTTGGTTTATCTTCCTGCGCTGTCATCTGGTGTCGCAGCGGCTCTAAAGCAGTGAAAAGGTTAAATCATACGGTGATCAATGAACCAGTTTCCTTCCGTCTTGAGCCCTTTGAAATGTTATTTTGAATGTAGTTATGCCGCCGGATGAGAGCGCGGCGGATCAACACCTCCATCGCGCCTCTTGACTCATAACCTGCCTCGCTTTCATGTTAACCCAGCCTCTGTTTACCTGTCATCTGGCCGCCCCTCTGATTAAATTTCATATTTCTCTTTCTCCTATAACTCTATAAAAAAAAAAAAAAAGGAATATTGATGACAGGTTTATTCACCTTCTCTGTCGCTCTCTCTCTCTCTGTCAGAGGGCCTGTTATGGATGTGTGCATCTGCCCCATCAAAGGAAAATCATCTCTGGTTTCCACACAGGATCTATCTCTCTGTTCTCCGCTAAGCCATCGTGCCCCCTTTTCTTTTTTTTCTTCTTCCTGCCTTATTTTCATTCTTTCATCCTCCTGCTTTGGTTCTTTAAGACCGACTGGTGTCAGCCCATGAATAAACTGGGTGCCAAAGGTGTAAAAAGGGGTGTGTGTCTGTTTGTGTTCTTCTATCTTTGAGAGCAACGGTTTGACTTTAAAGTCTTCGGGGTAGGTGAGGCTGAGGACTCTCATTTAAAGGACCAGTGTGTAGAATTTAGTGGCATCTAGCGGAGCAGACTTGGCAGAAATGGAATATAATACTCATAAATAGGTTTTAATTAGTGTATAATCACCTGAAAATAAGAATCCTTGTGTTTTTGATACCTTACGATGAGCCCTTTATATCTACAGAGGGAGTCTGTCATGTTGCGCCGCCATGTTTCTACAGTAGCCCAGAACGGACAAACGAAACACTGGCTCTAGAGATGACCTTTCGTGGCCACCGTAGGTCTCCCTACATGTTTGGAGCATGGATGTATAAAGAGAACTGGATACAGGAAGCAAATTTGACATAGCGGCCAAACTGTGTAATTACAACGTCACGTGATGCACACTGGCCCAAAAAGACTTTTTCCGATAGACTTACATTGTAAAAGAGACGTCTGTAAATCAGCGGATACATTTTTCTGAGCGTCACAATCTCCGCGAAATTACTTGTCTCACTATCAGAATTAAATCCGTTCGTTCCGATCACATTTCAAAAGCCTTAAAGAGCCACATGATTGAATTGTTTTATCCCCGTTCAAGTTAGCCAGACGGCTAAACCAGAAGTAGCCGACTCGGCCGGCGAAAGTCACTAGTGCGCATGCTCTATGGGTATGAGTACTTTCATACCAGGGAGTCGATTTTTTATTGCTTCATGCGCCGCTGAGCAACTCCGCCTCCGACTCTGTGTCCAGTTCTCTTTATACATCCATGGTTTGGAAGCGGAGGGTGAGGGGAGAGGGGTAATTCACTTAGTTGCAATCTGCAGCTTCACCACTAGATGTCACTAAATCCTTCACACTGGTCCTTTAAATGTATCATTACAGCCACAGCCAAAGTAGAGAACAGGAGGGGGGGGGATACAAACAAAAGGGGATAAAATGCAAATGTAATGGATAAAAGAGACTGAGCTAAACACACCAAGACACACACACGTACACAGGAGAGAGAGAGAGAACAGCAATCTGTGACTCATTAAAATCCTGAGTGCATACTTTGTAGAAGTCTTGAGCACTGACCCCTCTGCTAAAAAGTTTCTAGTGAAACTAAATCCAGGAATGTCTGCCGAGACTCCAGCCAGGGGAATAAAGCCTGGCTGATTTTCTCTCTCTGTCTAACCTCTTTAAGCTTTTCTATTTCTAACTTCTCTTTGTAATTCACATTGTTTCACTCTCTCTCTCTCTCTCTCCCTCTCTCTCTATCTTTGCTGGCGTGTCTCTCTCCCTTTCTCTGTCTGTCTTTATATCCTCACCCGCGGGAACGAGTTCAAACAAAACCGGTTTTCTGACACACAGGATCCTCGGGGACAAACGAGATCTGAAACTCCATCTACGGTTCTGTCTGTGTGCTCGTCTCTCTGACGGTCTGTTAACCCGCCTGTCCGCATTACCCGACTGTCCGCATTACCTGTCTGTCCACATATCAGTCTGGGTCGGATCCACCTGAATCCTTCAGGGCAGACACCAATATTTAACCAAAGGTAACATTTAAATACATGACAGGTCTGGTTTCTGTTCCAGTTGAGCTGTGAGCTGATTTGATAAAGACATGTGAGAAATTGCCTTTGTCATTGTGCAACATTCCTGGAAATGAACCAGCTTGTTAAAAGTCCCAGATACATAATTCCCAAGAGGAAAACGCAACATTTATTTACTTTCTAAATGATGCGATGTAACCAGAATCGCATGACTAGTGGGAAACTTTTAAGAAGAATAAGACTCAAAAAGTTGAGTGTTAAAGTTCACTCTTGATCTGGGAAAAAATAAGTTTGACAAAAAAACTTTAATTCTGACTAAAGATGAATTTATTAGCTTTTTTTCTGGAGCGTTCAGCTACATCTCGCTGTCTTCACAAGTGGATGGCAAAAAAATATAGAAATAAAAGAAGCAGTTTGGTTTAAAACTAATTCCCGACGCACCCAAACGTTGTCGTTTCCTTCCGCAAGAAGACATTGATCATAGAAGTTTTCTTGTGGTGAACACGGCTCATAAAATCCCTCCGCTGGCAGACATACAGACAAAAAAAGGTAAAAAAAAAAACAGGAAGAGCTTCGGATTGTGCACCAACATCCCTCTAAAGAAGGTAAAAACTAACATACAGTAAAACAACAGAGGGGCTGAATTGATAACGGTGTTTTCAACTTCCAATTTTGATTTTAAAAATTCAGATTTCACTTCCTGTTTTTTTTAATAACAACTTAGTATTTCACTTTGGTGGACAATCGTCTGAACATGGACTGAGATATCCTGACTTTTGTTCCATCATATGGTTCAAGTTCATAAAACTCTGGATCCATAACAAACTACAATAGTGTCTCTTTATTACATCCTGTCTGCCTTCCAAACAACACTGTTCAAACTCTGCCTCCGGGTTCAAACGCAGGACATCTGTTCTTCTCCAACGCTGAACAATTGATGACATTAGCAGAGTTATTTTTTCTGACTTAAAAAAGCCACAAAGCCACAAAAGACACTTTACAACTGTTAGAGTCAGTGTGACTGTTTAAATCTTTGGTGAAGTTAGTATCTGGACTTCAGGCCAGTAGGGGGCGATAACATGGTTATGGTGTCGGCTCTCACTGTTTTACAATATAAAGCACCTTTGACCTCTGAACTGTAAGATAAAGATGAATCTATTAAACTGGTTGGTGTTTGTCCAGTAAAGAACAAACTCAAACTACAACACTACAACTGTTTTTACAGGCTGAGTCTTAATTCAGCTTCAGTGTGTTGCAGGTGTTGATGAAACAAACAACTTCACTGATCACTAGAAAACTTCTGGCTGTATTTGAAATCCTGACAAACACTTAAATATTAAAGGGAAACAAACACTGGCGTCAACATGCGATGATGCACACAGTCAGTACTTCAGTAAACTTCATTTCTAAAGCGCCTTTCAAAAGCAGAAGGTGCTTTACAGACAATAAGATACCAGGGAGTGGTCCAACATAGAGAATACAACTAATATAAAAGAACAACATAAAAGCCTTTGAGTAGAAATGATAAAAGAAATATATAATATAATATAATATAATATAATATAATATAATATAGAGCTGCAGTGAACAGTCGATTAGTTGCCATCTATTAATATAATCACAAATCACTATTATGATCATTGATTTACTGACATTGTGGGTGTATGTGATGTGATGTGTGTAGCTTTGTATTTTGTATGGTGTCATCTGTGTGGGGATTTTTGTTTGTTTGTTTGTTTGTTTTTTTTTTGGGGGGGGGGGGGGGGGGGGGGTTGCTTTTTACTGTTTGTTGTGTTGTTGTATGTTTTTCGTCGGGGACTACAGATGCAAATTAGCTTCAAGCTAACTCTGGTGCATCTTTAATGTTTCAAACTGCACACTGTCCCATTCAATCAATCAATCAATCAATTGTTTTGAATCATTTTTTAAAGATAAAAATGACCAAATTCTCTGATTCCAGTTTCTCAAATGTAAATATTTTCTGGGTTCTTTCGTCTTCTATGACAGTAAACTGAATATTTTTGGGTTCTTGACTGTTTGTTGGGACAAAAAAAAGATATTTGAGGATGTCGTCTTGCGCTTTGGGAAACACTGATTCACATTTTTCACCATTTTCTGATATTTTATGGACCAAACAACCAATCAATTAATCGAGAAAATAACAGACAGATTAATCTATAATGAATATAATTGTGAGTTGCAGCCCTAATATAATGTGATATAATACAATATAAAAATGCCAGTCTATACAAGTGGGGTTTTTACAAGTTGTATAAGATTTTTAAATCTGACATGTCTCAGTGTAGTAAAAGTAATCAACAGAATCTTAAATTGAAACGTCGACGCGTCAGGATACGCTGCCGTCCAATTTTCCATGACAAAGACAATCAAGAAGTTCCAGAAATTCAGTGATTTCATCTCTTTTCCTGCCTGGATTGACTCATCTCATCTCAGCTTGATTCACTTTTTCTGTGTGTGTGTTGTGTGTGTGTGTGTGTGTGTGTGTGTGACGCAGCTGGTGTATCACTTAAATACGTCCTGTAACCAGTGAGTCAGGTCATGTAGACATTCGCTCTCAGCTGGGGAGGATGTCTGCACTGTTTATTGAAAGTCCAATAACATCTTTGTTTTTTTCCTCTCTGGTTTCCTCTTTATATTTTCATATTTGCTCGCTCCCAAACTTTGACACCAGCAGAGAGGGGTTTTTCCTTGTTTACGGCTGAAAACGTCTTATGTCGAGGCAGCCTCCTGATGCGGTCTCATTTACATTCATGCCCACTGACCGGGAGTCATTAGCCATTCATGACATCGAGGCCCGAGGAACATTGAAGCTGATTGGCTGGGCCTGGAGGGGATATGAGTGCTATGATTGGCAGAGCCCGGGGAAAATTGAATTCTTATTGGTGGTAATGAAGAGGCCTGAAGGAGAGCATGGCTGAGACAAAGTAAGCATAAAACTAAAAGACCGAGGAAGAGGATAGGACACACACACACACACACATAAATATCTTCTACCAGTCCCCAAACTCCCAGACATTACACACACTCCTCTGCAGAGACTCACAAACAGGACAGGACTGCACTTTAACATGTTTATAAGATGGTTTTCTGTCCAGGAAGACATTCTCGGTGTGTCGGGAAAAAGGAAAAGTCATATCACTAAAAAAAAAAAGATCTTTATCAGTCTGTCGATGCGTCTATAAAACGTCAGACAACAGTGGAAACGCCCAACAGCTTCTATACAATAAGAGTAGTAAAGTGAGTTACAACACGCAGGAACAGGCGTATAAATCACAGCCTGTATATAAAGACGGACGTAGCGAGGTGTGACATCACTCATCGGTTTGGATTGGAGCCCGGAGTTGCAGCTTTTGGTCGGCGCCAAATTTTCAGTTTGGACGTTCGCCCTCAGATTCCATTTTTATACAAAAACCGATGACCTCAGATGATATATCACAGGAAGCGTGTCTAGAATATCGGATGCTGTCGATGAGCCACGCTGTCTTTGGGGGGGGGGGGGGGGGGGGGGTACAAGTTCTCATAATGAGCAGTGACGTCTTAAAACCCAAAGATATCCTGTTTACACTGATATAAAACAGAGAAAAGGAGAAAATCGTCACAATTAAGGAGCTGGAAGGAGCACATATTGGGCGTTTCTGCTTATAAGATGACCTGAATGATTATTTAATTTAAACAAAAACATCACTTTTCTGTTAATTAGTAAAACTAAATCAACAACAGCTTATGGTTTCTTAAGATAAATACATGTCAGAGATTTCTATGAGCTTCTGGAAGACACATTTCAAACATTTTACACCTTTTAAATTGTATTTATAGTCTATTCTTTTAATTAACACTTTGAATTGCTCTTGTGTATGTACAGTAATGTGCTATGCTTTTAAAGCTGCTTGTAACTTGATTTAATTTCAAATGAAGAATCAAAATAAGTGTGGTACCTGGAGAGAGGAACCGTACTATACCTTTATAAGAGCTTTTACTCAGACCAGACAGCAGCAGACATAACAAAAACTAACCTGCATGAAGTTGGGAAGGAAATCCCCGACTGGCAGGAGAAAACAATGAACTGTGACCCCACCGGTGGCGCAGGACAAAAAAAAAAAAACGCTGTGAAGCATTTTAACACTTATAACATATATAACACCATGAGGGGGAAGACGAGTGACAGACCAGTAGGGGGATGAATGCAAATGAGCAGAATAAAAAATAACAAGTAAAGCTGAGCGTATTATAATACTAACCCTGTTCTGTATTAATCCAACAGTGGGCATTATTACACCATGACAAAATAGGAGCCTCTAATAACTTGACCTTTGAGAAGAGGATTAGTCTTGTGATAGAAGGTCGAAAGGGTCAGCGGTTATTAAACAGACTGAGTGCTTCACACACACACACACACACACACACACACACACACACACACACACACACACACACACACACACACACAAAAACGTCTCTATGGTACCATTTGGTAACGTCTCGGCAGGGCGGTGACACAGCCAGCAGAAACAAACAGTGTCGGGCAGAGTGAAGACACTGAGACTGGAGCAGACACAGAGGACTGACTGTGAGACCTTTTACATAATAAGTAGAAAATACAAGAAACAAGATTTACAAATGTCTCATTAACCAATGAACGCTGCTCATCAATCCTGACACGGATATTATCGGAGAGAAGCTGCCGAAAGCTTTGATTTTACCGCCAAAAAATGCAATTATAGTGCAACCATTCAGCCTTTTCTTTTACTTCTATGGAAGTTGAAAAGGCTCTAAAACAAGGAGCATAGTCTCTATTCTCCTCTATTGAAAAAGCTCTGATTCATTGTTCTCCAAACTAGCAGTGTTGCTAGCAGGACAGCAGTGAAATATCTAGAAATTTATGTTTTCCTGGTGAATCTGACTCACTTTAATTATCTCCTTACAGCTGTTTATTGGCGCCACAAACAGGTCAAATTTCCACTTTTTTCCCAACACTTGGCTGGATCCCTCTTACTCTGATTAATTCTTGTGAGTTCTTGCTTTTTCTTTGTGAGGAAGTTGTACCAGTTATGTAATGTTGAATGTGACTGCTGTTTACTGGACTCCAGATCCTGATCGATTTTTAAAGCCATAAACTGAAGATGAAAAGATTCAAACGAGCAGAGACGAATTTGAAAAAAGGCTTTGTGATGATGCGTTCAAAGGCACTGAGAAAGATTTCTTTCATATATATATAAAAAAAAAACATTTATCCAAAATTTTCTTTTAGTTTGTCTTTGGATCAAGATGAATGGCAATTGAATGATTCTTGATGTGTCCTTGAATGCACCACAACAATATGTTTGACAAAAAAAAAAACCAAGGAAATGTTCCCTCTCGAGCAAGTTTCACTGCAAATTTATTTTCACAGCACGCTGATATGAACTGAAAGTCCGCTGAACTGCCTGGAAGGAAGGAAATCAATCTCCTTAAATAAATATGACTTTACCTCAATGCATCGAAAAAAGTTTTCTGCTAAGCTAAAAGACAAGGAAGAGATGAAGAGAGACAAAGAGAGAGAGAGAGAGAGAGAAAAGATCCTATTTCATGGCGGTAAACTCACGCACAGATTAATTCTGTGTTATGCAAATGTAATTTAGCGGCTGTGTCCTCTGCGTTGGGGAGTGAGCGATTAACAACCACTTTCTATCCCAGAACACCTCCCATTAACCTGGCAATGACACACGCTGATGAGACCGCGTGTGTGTCTTTGAGTGCATATTTCTGTGCATACCAATCGATCCATCTCCTGCTTTAATTATCTCTCACAGCTAAGCAGCGTTTCCAGCAACTTTACAAATCAACACTTCTTTTTGCTTCCCCCCCCCTCCCCCCGTCAGACGTCCGATTAAAAGGATGCTCCTCTGTGTCGTCGTCGTACGGTGCCGAGGACTCGATCGGTGCACCTTGTCTTCCCCTCTGTTCGCTGCATTGGGCTCACATGGGAATAACTGCCAGAGATTCCTGACAAGCTCGCAGCAACTCATTTTTAAGTCTTTAAGATGTCATGATTGAAGTTTTCCCGCAGACTTTTACCGGATCCTGATCTGGAGTCTGCTTTTAAAGCCAAACTGAACATGAAAAGATCAACTGCAGATCAAAAATCTGGCAGGTGTTCTGTCGCAGTATTTAAAGATCAAAAAATTTTTTTATGTTGGTTTGATGTGAAATGAAACAATTTCCCAGTGAGATGACTCCCACTGTTTAGGGGAATAGAAAAAAAAAAAAAAAAAGGCCTCAGAAACAAATAAACTTTTATGATGTGTTACCTGTAAGCAGGACGAGCTCCATATTGTTCAAAGAGGCATGAACATATTTTATACATGTTGTAATATTCTGGAAATCACATTTAAAAACAGTGGTCGTCTTATATTCAAGGACGTGCTCATAACATCTGATATTCCTTTTGCACAGAGAGATTACCGCTGTAACACCGACTCCTATAGAGAGTGGTGCATTATGGGTTGTTTGTAGCCATGATGTTGCTAGGCTAGCGAGTTTCTTCCAGTCTGTTAGTTAGCGCTAAAAGTTACAGGTTTCCATTTAACAATCACACACTCACCTGAGGGGATATAAGCCCAGTCTGACTTGTTCCCATGGTGATGCTTTATAGTTGCATCGTTACCTTGGATACTGTGTAGCCAAGTATTTAATATTAAATATAACATAACAGCATAAAATAATGAGAATAACACGATTATGTAGACCTCACGACAATTAAATAAAGGTAAAATTACTGACAAAATTATATTCTATATTAAAAGATTTTGCTGTTAGACATTATGACCATTTAATGCACAACTATTGTATTTATATGTAACATGCAAGAGGCAGATGTTACATTAGCATTCATCGGTTTATCCAAAACATGGAAGAAAATAGTGAAAATAGTGAAAAAATACCCATCATAACCTCCTGAAGCCCAAAGCGACATCTTTAATTTGATCATGAACCCGAAGATATTTTATTTACCATCATATAACTGAAAGAAAAGCAGCAAATGCTCACAATTAAAAGCCAGAAACTATGTAATGTTTGGCATTTTTTCTTGAAAAATGACTTAAAATTATCTCTTGATCATCTAAAAAGTTGATCTGTTTGTTATAATTTTAAAGAAAGATACAACACATTGAATACAATGATTGTATTTGACTTCATGTGTATCTGTCTGATTATAACTGAACCCCTAATACAGTAGATCTCCCCACACATTACTGTAAACCTGCTCAAATTACAGCAGACTCGGCACTTGAATGTAGGATCCATTAATTTATTTCAAACTGAATGTGCAGAAGCAAAGAGCCTGATGAACAAATTGTCCAAATACTTTACTGTCTGGACTGTATATATTTAAAATGTCACCTTTTCCTCAGTAAAAGCTTCTCCTACTACAACACTGGGTCTGTTCCTTGGATGTTAATGAGGAGGGACGCTTATGGTTTAGTTGATACATTAAGCTATTAAACACTTGATTTCCCCTTAAATTTCCACTTAACTTTCTTTAATATTAGAAAAAACCTCCTAAAATCAGTTTATTTCAGTGTTTAGGAGTATAAATGAGAACCATATAGGCTCCATAGTCACCTTGAAAACAAAAAAAAAAACATTTTTTTAGTGAGAACCGACTGAAAGCTGCAGCGTTTCCTCCTACACTGGCATGAAGGGAGGATCACTTCCTAATGGTATCATGAATCATGAAAAAGTCACTCACTTCCCTTCATACCTGCAGTAATGCTGTATATCTCCTATATACGGTATTTGTATAAGCCACTTACATCGCAGCATGTATGGGATTTAAAATGTAAAGGCTTTAGAAATGTGGCTCTTGGATGGCTGATATTTTTTTGTATTAAAGCCGCCGGTGGCTGATATTGTGCTCATTACCCAAAGTGACCACATTATGAGTCCATTCAAACAATATGCTGATAATTACTGCGTGATGAAAAGATTTCACTAATAGCCTAACTTCCTGAATGGAAATTAAAAATCACTTGATATGATCTTTTCAAGAAAACCAGGAGGTATTTAGAGAATTGGATTATAAATCACCTTGTAATCAGACTAATCAGTTACAGTGTGAAGGGCATCGTGTGTGTATATATATGTGTGTGAGGAGGCTGGAGAAAATTTAAAAAACAAAGATACACTTAAAGGAGGATATTACACTCTACACACAAAAGGGTCACAATCGATGCAGCAGAACCACAGATACCATCTTTTTATTCCATGCATTCTTTGTCTTTGTCTGACGCCTACATTACCCACAATGCAACTCCACTACATTCACTCAACTGTACAGATTCAGGTGTGTTAAGCTAGTAGCAACTTAGTGAGGTCCAGTAACATCACTTCTTTCTAATTCACACCATGGATGTATTATAAGAGCTGGATACTGGACTAAAAATGGTGCCGATTCAGTGCTATAGGAATTGCTCGCCTGGCGACGCAATACCGCAGGTGGCCACTGGGAAAAACTGGCTGCAAGGCTGAGCGGTGGCGCCCTATCCAGCTCTTATTATACATCCATGACTCACAACCCCTAGAATTTCTCTCAAATTTCAAACTTGTAGTCTTCAGCCCAAACCGCCGCTGACTCAGGCCGACACCTGGAAACACACTTCGATCTGGAAAACTGGTGGACTTCCTCTTTAAAGCTCGGGACAAACCTGAAGACTAGCTGAATGCTACAAAGACTTTACAGACCGAACGACCAAACGAAACGCCGACTGTCGTGATTTTTAACTTCTTGACAGTCAGGTAAGAACACAAACCTGATGACAGACAATAACCACTGGAGTTCTGGCGGTTAATGACCCTGCAAATCCCGCAATAACCCCAATTATCATTTGTTCTAAGCATAGACTGTATAAAAATATGGACGTAGTACCATGACGTCACCCGTTGGTTTCCGGCCGTCGTCGCCATCTTGGCAGTACGTGACTCTGTCTAACTCCCAGCCAATCATAAATGGGCAAAGAGGCGGGCCGAATGGCTGAAACAAGCCACCTAGCGGCTGGCGGACCTGTCACTCAAAGCAGCCATGTCCTTCACTATGCATAACTTTACGGCTTGATAAAATTTGAATGGGTGAGTTAAAAAAAAAATTCACCCCCCGTACAGTTGTCATGAAAGCTGAAATTAGCTGTAGAGACCAAAACCATTTTTTGTACCAGGCTGTAAACATGTTTATTTCTGCTGTAAAGTTGGGCATTTTAACATGGGGGTCTATGGGGATTGACTCGCTTTTGGAGCCTCAAGTGGCCATTCAAGGAACTGCACTGGCTTCATTTTACAGCCCCAGATGTTGCCGCTTGGTTCTAAGTAAGAAAACAAACATGGACGGAAACCAGTCGCTTGTACTGCTTATACGCTGTGCAATTTGCCCCGCTAAAGGTGCAGAGTTTGTGCGAGATCCTGTGCAGAGAGGTGTGGGTAATGTGGATTGAAATTGGAGGTGAATGAACTTCAGGTTCTAGTCGGCTGTGCAGCTCTTTGATTTGATGTTGTGGAGACGTTCATTGTCTTTACAGCTCAGTCAGATTTTCCTCTATTTCAGTCATCCAGTGCTCCGTCACACCATAAAACCTTTCTGCTTGCAATTTTCCCCTCTCTCTCTCTCTCTTTTATTCTCGCTAGGATGACACATAAGTGATATCATCGGTCACAAATGTCTAACACGTTTAAAAAAAACCCTATGAGAACAACTGGCAACGAATCTTCACATCACATATCACACGTTTTATGATTTCATCTGCTGACTATCAACACTAAGTGACCAGACTGGAGCAGACCGGCTCCGACTCGCTCCTATCAGTCGTCACGCCCCAAATCAGATTCAACAGTCGTCATGTGTGTGTGTGTGTCCCTCACCTCATGTGTAATGTTTGGCCAGCAGCCGAGGCTTGTTTTGATTCTTGCAAAGAAATGGAAGCACATAACGAGATGAGGTGTCTGATATTTTATAAGGGGAAAAAAAATTATGCAAAGTTTGGTAGAAGGAAGAGAAGCAGGTGTTGAAGTGGAGGTGGAGGGGGGTCAGTGCAAAATAAAATACAAACAAGGAAAGTGTTTTTTTCCAGGCAGAAATCCATTAATAGCAAACAGTTGCTTATTTTCCACATCCAGCAGTTACGGAGCAACATTATCATTCATTTGGAGTCGTGTTTCTGTCCACCTGGTGAATGTAAGTCCAGTATTCACTCTCTTTTAGCTCTGTTTTTGGTCTCCACCAACTCCTGAGGGAAATATCTGGCTCTTTAGCTGCTAAATGCTCCACTATGTTCACCAGCTAGTCTACAGCTAACTGTGTCTGTTTGCCGTTTGGTGCTGAGCAGGTAGTGTACAGTGGCTTTTTAGAGCTTTTTTCTCCGAAAACGACCCTATGAGAGCGCTGAGAGTGAACCAAAACAGTAAAAGTCGCAGCCGGACAGATAAACAATGAGCTGAAACTCAATATAAAGCTCCTTAAAGCCGAGAGGAGCTGCAGAGTCCCTGATAATTCTCTGTAGGTTCATCACCACGAGCCAAACGAGTCATTTCATTCACTGTTATTATAAAAAAAATATCGCTTATAGCTACATTAAGTACAGTAGTACTTAATGAGTGAATTCTTCCTTCCAGCACTGCTTCAGTATCTGCTGCTGTTTTGCAGCTGAGCACAGAGGTGAGCAGCCTCCATGACTGCAGCTCCTGCTGTCGAGTCATTATGTCTGGACCGAATCCAGCAGATTTACAGCCTCTCTTCACACACTGAAAATTAAAACCTCTGTCTCAGCTATAGAGAGTGAGAGAGAGGGGGGGGAAATCGAGTGAACAAGCAGACAAAAACTGAATGGGAAAGCACTATTAAAAACCGCTTGTCTCTCTAAAGTCGTATCAAAAAATAATTAGAACTGAATGTGCACGTGGAGCTGAGCCAAAACCTGAGATAGTGTTCCAGTGTTTTTTCCCTCCTGTCCTAAAATGTTTGAACCCATTTTCTTTTTTTTTTTCAATCTCGACTTGTATTTTTTTTTGAAAACTAACTTTTCAGTCCTTTGAACTCCTGCTCTTCAGCTCCTGCGAACCTTTAAAGAAAGAAACAGCAAGACAGTGAAGAGGCAGCTTCACCAGCTCTCAATTAACAAGGCCGCCTCTGTTTCAGCAGTATCTCTGTGTGTGTGTGTGTGTGTGTGTGTGTGTGTGTGTGAGTAAAAATAAGAAAAACGACAGAAAGAGAGAAGGAGAGATTGTCCTTTGCAGCCAGAAGACAGAGATATAGCCTTCATTCCTACTCAGATTAAAGGATTTAGAGCAAGAAGCCTTATTACAGACCCAAAGAAACAGAAAGAGGGAGAGCTTTCCCTCCTTCTCCCTCTGTTCTAGGCTGATTAAAACACAGATAATTCTGCCTCCCAGGCAGTGAGCTGCTGGAAGCCAACTCCACACACGCACGCACACACCCACACACACACACACACACACACACACACACACACACTAACGGACTCATTAAAATCCAGACATAACAATGGTTTCTCTGAATTTCGAAGGATTTTGACCTGTTGGACAACCAACCTGCTTATTCACAACACAACGCTCGCTCAGTTATCAGGAGTTAAAGGACCCCTGCGGTGTGTATGTGTTTGTGTGTGTGTAAGTGTGTGTGTTTTTGGATACATCTGGTAAATGTCAGGGTATCTGAGGTCATGAGTAACTTAAGACTTCTTAATGCTACCTGGGTTTGAACTCCAGACCCAGTTAAAAAAAAAATGAGAGTGAGCAAACACAGCGGTCAAACATGTCCTGTTTCTGATTTAACATCCCTGATGAACAGTGTGAAACTGAGTGGGCAGAAAAAGATAAAAGGACAAAAAGGATATGAATAGTTTAAGAACAGCTCTTTCTCATTTTCATTGTATTTACCTTAAATTTTCTTTTTAAAACAGAGATTGTTAAAGTAGGAAGATTGAACTCACAGGCTGATACATCAGCTGATAGCAGTATTGGCGTATTTGTCGCCCTTTTAATGGACAAAACATTGCGGTACAGAAACGTCGACGCTAAGTTTGAAGGCATTTAGAAAATGTGTTGTTGTTGCACAGTTTGTCCAGCAGAGAGCATCAACAAGTTTATCTTTACAGTGTGAAATGTTGTGCTCTACTTTAACTCAGTTCTATTTATCTGATGGTTTTAGTTACTGGTTACTTAGTTTATGTCTGTATTGTCAAGGTTAATGCATCAATAACTTAAAACTGAAAAGATTGACTCTTCATAATCAGTACTTTTACTTTATTTGAGTGTTTTGTGTTGCTGATACTTCCATACATTTATTTAAAGGGGGCGTATCATGTTCATTTCCAGGTGTATATTTATATTCTGGGGCTCCACTGGAATATCTTTGCATGATTTACAGTTCAAAAAACTCCTTATTTATCTTCTACTGGCCCTTTATGCAGCCCCTCAGTTCAGCCTCTGTCTGAAACAGGCCGTTTTAGCTCCTGTCTTTTTAAGGCCCCGCCTCCTGATGAGCCCACTCTGTTCTGATTGGTCAGCTTCAGGAAGCTTCTGGCATTTCAGAAGATATGTAAACAAACTATTGTAGCAGGATTTCACTTCTTTTTCTCGTTCTTTACTTGAAATGGGTGGACGTGAACAACACATGGAACAACCTCAGCAACAAAGACTACGTAACAAACACTCGTTTGTGGGCATGTGCGAACAATCTGATGTCATCACGAGGAGGAAGTAGAGGTTGAAGCCCTGACTTTTGACTTGCAGGGAGCATTTTTACATACGTTCACCTCAAGTTTTGAACCTTTGATCATGTTTAACATAAAGATCATGACATTATAACAAGTTAAAAACAACAGAAAAAACAAAAAAGCATGATACGTCCCCTTTAAATAACACTTTTAATGCAAAACTTTAACTTTACTTATTCCAAATGTAATATACAAACTTAATTTGGATACAGTAAAAACTACTTTTTTGCAGTTTTTTACCAAACGGACTGCATTTTGCTTTCAGTTTTCTAATATCTACTACTGTTTTATTGTATTTCAGTACTTTTCCTGCTGCCTTGCTGGAAAATGAATTTACTCTTCTAGGAAAATAAACATCAGATCTGCTCTTAGCTGATGCTTTTATACATGCGAATACTCCGCTAGACTTCAACCAGCGGTTACAGCTTGTAACACGGGAGACTAAAATAACTGTTATTGTCATTACAGACATTAAAATACTTGCATAGTACATTTCTTGCCATCTACTCCTGCTCAGTACGTTAAGAAAGTTTCCCTGCAGGGAAGCTTTGCTGTGATTCCTCCGGAGTGTAAAACAGAGCGCTTGTAAAACTTTGGGCCTTTCAAAGCAGCTTTTTTCCCCGACACACTGCAGCCTTTATGCATGAATTCCAAACTGCTGATCGCATCCATTTTTTCTGGGTGACTGTTCATATCTATTTTAGGCTGCATACATCCAACACCTACATAAACTGACCGAGACGTCATTTAGAGTAACAGGAAACGACATTCACGTTAGTTTCCCAGCTCGTTCTGGTTACAGTTCTAAATTCTCTCTTTTAGCTGTTTTCATTGTGAAAGTAGAAAGCATGCAGATGGGCAGCAGAGAAGCAGATTGTCCTGCAGCTATTTGGCGCTTAGCTGCTTTTATTCTATAAAAAAAAAAAAAAAAAAAAAAAAAAACTTGCCAACTTTACTCCATTAAATGTACTTTTTTTTAATTATGAAGGGGGAATTGGAGAGGAAGTGGTGGAGACAGACTGCACAACAACAAACAGCAGAGACATAAATCATGTGGCAGGAAATGTAACTCAGTGTGAAGCAGATGCTGCTGATGTTCAGTCCACTCAGAGCCCAGCTGGTTGTGTCTGAGTGCTTCTGACTGCAGCAGCGTTTGGCACAAGTCGTGGAAGCTTCATGGTAGCTCAGGCCTGAAAGAATGAGCCAGAATAGAGCCGTTCTACTTTTCTACCGCGAGGCTATCCATCCATACAAAACCGCCTTATCAACACACACAACAGCCGGCCTGCTGGGACACACACGGCATTACTACTGGGTGAGCACTTTACTAAACTAAAAGTCTGTCAAGTCAAAACGGTGAGCACATGTTCGTCTGGCACCAGCTGAACAAAAACATGCCATTGTTGTGGATTTCATACCGAGAGTTTTTACTCCAGATGGAACAAAAATTTCTGTGATTTTCAGAAAAAAAAAAAAAAAGAAACTGGTTCAGTCCTGCTTTTTCCAACTGAGGAAAGCACTTTTTTTTTTTTTAAGATAAAGAAAAATCATTCATGCTTTTAAAAAATGGTTTTATTTTAACTTTATTTTATTCCCCAGTGTTCTGTAATCTGTGTTTTTTAATTCTTTCTTCTTTTTCTGTGAAGCACTTTGTAACTTTGTTAAGAAAAGTGAAACATAAATTTAGTCTATTATATCCCATTATGTCCATTTTTCTTTCTTTTAATACTTTATTGAGACATTGAGTTCATTGACAGCCCCAATATAATCATGGTTGTGAAGTGTTTTATGTGCAATAGCATGAAAAATAGGACAATATCATCCCTTTCAGTTTAAGGATTGACTTCAAATTGTTACATACAGTATAAACATACATACATTGTGCCCTTGAACACTAGGAGGAGCCTGCAGTGACCTTTAGCTTTTAGCACAAGAAGCTTAAAGCTAAAGTTGATTGTTTTTTTGCTGTTGTCGCTCGTCAACGTCTGAGAGAGAAGTCGAATCATTGCTTACCTGTTTCTTTTATTCCCTCTTTCTCTTTTCTTCCTCTTCACTCTCTCTTCAAGACATGCAATCTGTGAGCCAAGACAAACGAGAAGAAAATGAGAATGTTGCGACAACATAATTATATTGATTTATGTTAAACAATTATATTTAATCATTTCCCCCAGTATGAAATGGGCAAATTACCCTTCATTAACTGAACTTAGCCATGCTTCTCCAGAGGATGAAACCTTTGTATGCATATGTAATGAATGTTTATATATATATATATATACTCTATATAGTAATCTAACAGGCTGAAATAACAGCTAAACCATCAGTTTGTTGTTTATTAGGGGACGCTAGTCAGGCTTAAAGCTCTCCTAAATGTGACCCGGTCATTTCAAACATGTTGAGTTGTTCAAGCAAATCAACAGCTGAGCTCAAGTTGAGATGAATCACTGTTGTCATTAAGAGAAACAATGTGGAGATGCTCCACTGACAACGTGAACCCTCCAGGTCTTCATCGTACAAACTACACATCATAAACTGCAGTGTGCACCTCAAGGCTAACACACACCTTATTCAGTATATATGTGTGTGTGTGTGTGTGTGTGTGTGAGACTGACAGTGTAAGTAGAAAGCCGGTGTACACAAAGTGAAGAGAGACAGAACAACAAAGAGGTAAAGAACAGCTTGCATATCAGTGCGCATTTATGAGCTAGTGGGAGATAAAAGGAGGAGAAATGAAGAGTCAGTGAAAGAGGCAGATCACGCTGTCGCTAAGTCGCTGTATCAGAGTACAGAGGAGTGCATTCTGGGACACGCCAGGAGAACCCGAGCCCTAATGAAAAGTAGTGTGGAAATTCAGCGTTTATACTTTCTAACGAGATTCAGACAGACTGAAGTGAAAACACTCATTAGACTCCGCTGAGTCTTTTCCCAGAGGACTTGTCCATTTAAAGCCCCATTACATCATATTTATGATATTAACATCAAATCTAATGACTCTCTGTGCTGTGAAAAGGTTTTTTATTACTGCTGATCCCACTGAGAATCAACACCTCAGACTGCAGGGTTTTTTTATTCACATCTTTAATTTGGACTTGTTGTTTGCACTGTACGTTAACTGTACAGTAGAGATCCAATGATTAGCTGATTAACTGATCAGCAACTATTTAATCAGTCTAATAACCATTTCTGTCATACTTTTAAGCAAAAATGCTGCTGCTTTCCTGCTTCTCAGATATGATGATTTAAAGCTTTTCTTTTGTCATACATGGTAGGAAAAAATGAATATTTTTGGAGGGTTTTGGACTGTTGCCTTTACTGCACCATCAATTTAATCTAATACATTTATTTAAAAGCCGTTTTCAGAGATTAGAAACTCGACTCTATGTTGGCCAGATTAAAAACTCGCCTCACTGCTCAAGAAAACTTGAGTGAATGTGAACAGTCTTCCGGTTTTTGATAAGAAGTTTAATTTCACTTTTGCATTTTTTTTTTTTGCTTTGCAAACTTTCACTTGATGTTTAACTGAATAAAAACTTCCAGCCGCCCGCTGTGAATTATTCCAGCACAAGCACCCTGGAAATGATAGCAGTTTCTTGGCAATACAGCAAGAATAAACCAAGGTGTGATAAGAAACAAACACACACACACACACACACACACACACACACACACACACACACACACACACA
The DNA here is from genome assembly GCF_910596095.1 of Thunnus maccoyii. Taxonomy (NCBI): domain Eukaryota; kingdom Metazoa; phylum Chordata; class Actinopteri; order Scombriformes; family Scombridae; genus Thunnus; species Thunnus maccoyii. Next base: position 21,587,000 of record NC_056555.1, on the reverse strand, counting down.
CAAGCATGCCTTTGTACTGAGGGAAAGCAGCAAAGCTTTGATATCTACATAACAGAGGAGTGTGTTGTTTGTTATAACTATTGAGGTCAATGGGGAGTTGGCCGAGTAACAGGAACTGAATGTAGAAAGCCAAATACACACACACACACACACACACACACACACACACACACACACACACATATATAGAGAGTTTCACAGAAAAGGTGCGACCCTGGTTTGGAGCCGAGGAAATTGAGAGGATTAGCAGGTATTAAAAGTTATACACACATACTCTCTCTAGCACTCTCTCACTCTCACACACACACCTGTACAGTCGGGGCATGTGCAAACCCATCGACAGGTACACACACACACACACACACACACACACACACACACACACAGACAAAGAGTTTTTCTAACCCAGTTTATTATATGAGGGTGTTAGCAGGGAAATCTGCAGTATTAATATGCGGTGTGAATTCAGAGGTTATTACCAGCTAAATGGTACTCCGCCAGGCTCAGTGTGTGTTTAAATGTGTGTGTGTGTGTGTCTTAGTGTGTAAAGTGATTTTTCTCGGCCTTGTAACCTAACAGAAGCTACCACAGCTTGAGGCTGAAGTATGTTAACGTGCCACAGATGCTCCAACTGACTCAAAAAGCCTTGACTTCTCTCTAGAAATACTAAATCAATCATTGATTTCAATGAGTCATTCTGGTCTCAATCTGTAAATTCAGGCCCTCTAATAAATGTGCTGGTGGTCATTTTGGGAAATTATTGTTCTGTTAATAAGATCTGACGACTTACAGTAGCCTTGATGTCTGCCGTGTGGGCGTTGAATGACAGCTGTGATTGACAGTTGGCTCAACTAATGCTCTCCCGGCTCCAGGACTCATACGAAGTCGGACAATTGTCACAATATTTCACTAAGTCTAATGTTACTTGATTACGACTGCAGTAACGCTCACTGTTCCCAGTAAACCGGTGTTATATTCAATCTGAGGTAACCAAACATAAGCTGCAATTCTGGGCTTCAAACCGGCTCCGATGCAAACCAAACCAGTGCCGTCACACCTCGCTACGTCCGTCTTTACATGCAGTCTGAGCTTGTAACAAAGTCTTCCTTAATTGTAGCTAAAGCAGCAGAGAAAACGAGTTTTCCATCAGGCCTCCCGGCGAAAAACAAGCAAACGAAAACACTAAAGCATCCTGAGGTTGTGTTAGAGTATGTGTGTAGTGATGCTATGTGTGTGTATAGCAGCAGCAGCAGTAGTAGTAGTAGTAGTATGTGGTATCAGCCAATGTCAGCCAGCTGCTGGATTGAGATAGAGAGACCTTCAGTTTACATCTCTCTCTTTTTCTCTCAGCCCTGAGGATATGGGAGAGTGTGAGAGAAAGTGTGTGTGTGCTAATAGTGACTGTGTGTACTATATAAACAGCTGGAAGGAAACAATTACACCAATGCAGAACAACATTCATTGTCTACAGGCAGAAACACACACACACACAAAATACAAAACTAGTTACTCCAGTCAATCAGTCGGCCTCAGAGAATTATGCAATTTCCTCACTTTGTGTCGTGTCTTCAAGGAACAGCCTCATTTGTGTCATTGATTTTCAAAATGGAACAAAGTGTTACTAGTTAGTAAGTAGATCTTTCAGGATAATGAGTTGGTCCAACAACGTCTCTGTAATAAGACGGCAGACTTCAACATGAACCCTCAGATTTGAAGAAGACAGTATTTTTTTTTATGAAAAGGTGCGGGTGGATTTCCAGAAAGGACATTTGGAGACTCCACACTGTTTCTCCACTGCTTCAGCCGCCGCCATAATGCAGCAGGCATCTGTCAATATCAGACTTATGTGCTGCGTTTAGATGTGATACCGAGAGACACGACAAAAACCAAGAAATAACCTTTTAATATTTAATAGGCGAGTAGTAATTTAACAACATTCTACTGTCACCAACATGTTGAATTTAAACACACTTTAGAAGATGTGTTTGATCACTGTAGCTTCATATCTCTGATTGTGTGCAGCCGTCATAAACTGAGGCAACACAACGTAGCAAAAGTCCAATAAGTCGTGTTGTTCTGGGGTCATTCATACTTGAAGTGAGTACTTTCCTGTTGTGAGTTTGTGAGTGAAATGAACTTGACACAGAAAACCTATAAACAGCCACGTATACAAGTCGGAGCCGACCAAGCGTCCAAGCAGCGACCTGATGATCTCCTTCAAACACTTAAAGAATAAACTGGACTTAAACATCTCTCTCATACACAAACACGCAGCCCACGACTCTTAAATAAACAGTGTATAATAGTAAATAGTGTGAGAAATGTCAGCAACAGCATTGTGAAGTTTGTCAAGTACACAATAAAAAAAAAATGTATTGAACCTCTGTCCTGTATTTAAAAACATCAGTAGCCATATTACTGCAAGAAGAAAATAGTATATACTTACTAGGGATGTGCAGAGATCCCAGTATTTGTGTTTTTATCTGTATTTGTTGAGGCAGCAAAATTATTTGTATTTGTATTTGAATAAAAGTGGGAAGAGGCTTAAAAATCCTGTTTTTGTTTTTATTACACTTTTAATTTAGAAAATTAAGATGTTACAATAAGTGTTCATGAATAGACGACCCTACGAAGGAGGTCCCCACACTGGGTCTTGAACTGGAGTCTCCCAGATCATAGACGACTGCGCTAAACGCTAACGACTACTGAGCTAAAACTTCACTCATCGCCTCATTGCAGACAGACCTCTACCTATTTATACACCCATAACACAGAGACAGCACACCATGTAACACGCAAATGAACTTTAAAGGTGATTCTTGCTTTGCACTTTTCATTTATTGCCTATTTTTTACAACCTGACTTTGTGGAAAGGAGAAGGAGAACAACAGGTCACGCAGAGTCCCTTGGGAGCACTTTGTTAGTAGCTCAGCTTTATCTCTGGGGAACAACCCCAACGAATAACTTTTAAAATATTTGAATGAAACAAATATTCATATAAAACCCACTATTTGTGCTTTGCCGAATAATGTATTTGTATTCGGGCACACCCCTAGTATATACAGTATGTCTAGGGGGTGACGTGTCAAGGCAAAAAAGGGAGAGAGGACGCAAACTTTCTCTCTGATCACCGGCAGCCTAACATGTATTGAGCCATTTGGTTTGGTGCGAGACACGTCCTGGTTTTGAAGACGGCGCTTCATGTGCAGATCAGTGCAGTTATCCCCCCCTGCTGCGAGGCCAAAGTTGACAAATGTGATCACAGGCTTGGCACAGCACGGCGTGATTAAATTGAAGCTCTACCTGGCCTGTGAAAAAAAAACTCTGTAGGTGACCTCTGGAACTCCGTATCGGTTCATGATACTGTAAGATCAGCCGAGGGTTGAACGAGGAGCGCGGGGAGGCGACGGCGGCAGACTCAGCAGAGTATCATTATGTCTCCTTAAAGTGAAGCTCTGCAGTTATTAGACTGTCCTGGTAATTATAAAAGAGCTGCTGTAAAAGTCTGATAATATGAGAGAAGACACCAATTATGGAGACATTCGTCGCAGGCACTGCAGGTAGCACTTTTCAATATTATAGCCATGATAGTGTGTGTGTGTGTGTGTGTGTGTTTTATTCAGCCTGTGCTAGCTTTGCTATCTGACGGGGCAGATTGTGATTTTTAGCTGAGCAGCGCTAATCTCTTGTTACAATATGAAGCGCTGATTACACCACTGCACACTGTGGGAACGAGAGAGAGACTATGTGTGTGTGTGTGTGAGAGAGAGAAATAGAAAGAGAGAGAGAGAGAGAGAGAAAGAGAGAGAGTATGTGTGTGTATGTTAGAGAATACAAGAGGGCAGATAAGACAAGGTGAGGACAGACAAGTTTAGAGGAAGAGAGAGGAGAGTGTGTGTTACAGAGATGAGGTTATGCTAGGTTAACACACACACACACACACACACACACACACACACACACACAGAGCTAGCAGCACAGTATGTACAGTAGGGATGTTATGACTAGGACTGGCCTCTGCACTGTCCTGTTATGATAAGGCTATTATGCCTACTGTGTGTGTGTTGATGTGGAGATAAACGTGTAAAAAAAGTCAGTTGGTGGAAGCACAGGAGACTGACAATGAATAGGTGAGACACACACACACACACACACACACACACACAGATAAAGGTGCTGGTAAGTCATATTGCTGTTAAGGAATGAACCTCTTGAGCCAAATCTGATTTACGTCCAGATCATCAGTTGATGTTTGAAATTCAGAAGCATTTGTGCAGAACTAGTGATGAAAAAAACTATGATGATAATCATTATAAGATCCCGGACGAGAAGCGTCACGTTGCTGCACTATTTTGTCGATTTCTCTTTTAGATAAACTAAACAAGAAGCACATTTTTTTCTTCTTTTTTTTATGCGATTGCCAAAACCCGCCACTGAAAAGACGTGGGAAAATGTGAAAAGACCCAAGATGGGAGATAACTGCACTGAGGGTGACTCAACATTTTTAAAGTCTCATCACCATGGTTTCATGGCAGTTTTTCTGTCACAATATTTCATAAATCTCTAACTGGACGAAGCAGCTGTCAACAAGCAGAACTACAGACTTATGCTGTTTTTACCCTTAACATTTTGAGTGCATAAGTGCGTTCACACTGAGAAGTATGGGAAATGCAGTGCACTGTGAGTACCCGCATGGTGCACTCAAAACGGTCAAAATGCTGAGTGTGGAACTATGGACACTTCTTGTCCTCAATGGTTGCCATCTTGGCTATGTAGCAGAAGAAGAGGGATCTTTTTTCAAAGTGGAAATGGCGGCCACATCGCTACATTATACAAATATAAGCTATACATGTGTTTTTTAGCACTAAGCACCACTATACTGTTGTCGGATATATGCCATCAGTATGTTTTTTGGGTTAATTTATAGCAGTCTGTAATGATTTGGTAGCGTCAATGCTAACGCTAATGCTAACGCTAGCTAATGCTAATTTGCGATTGTCATTTCCGGTAAGTGCACAACGGCTGTGTTTGATTTGAGACAACACTACCCTGTCAAAATTTGCGCAAAAAGTTGAGTGTGGACCTATGTGCACTTCTCGCCCTCAACGGTCGCCATCTTGGCTAAGTAGCGGAAGGGGAGGGACCTTTTTTCAAACTGGAAATGGCGGCAAAGTACGATGTAACTACGGTGAACATCGCCACATTATACAAATGTAAGTTATTCATGTGTTTTTTAGCACTAAGCATCACTAAACTGTTTTTTGGAATGATTTGGTAGTGCGAACAATAACGCGAATGCTAACGCTAGCTAATGCTAACGCTAGCTAATGCTAATTTGCGATTGTCATTTCCTAACCCTTTAGAATGTGCAACAACAACAATCATGTAAGTTTACTGCATGATGTCACATTGTCGCTATAATAAATCTTGGTAATAATCTGTGTCAGACTGTATGATATCGATTTGAGGCTGTCAGATTGTGAGATGAATGTGTGGTGAATCTTTGCGCTACGATGTAAAACGCAGCAAACTTCTTTTTCGTTTCACCTCCATTATTTTGGTTTTTGTGCAGCATGGATGTATCAAGTAGAATGAGTGTGTTTTCCCCCCTAAACTTTATTTAAAAAACACCAAACAAACTGCACTTTGGTTATGTCTGCATCATTTCACACCAGATTCTGATTGTAGATGTGGGTCGTAGCAAATCTGGTTGCCAGAGCACCGAATCGGCGGTCGGTGGACGTGTTTTCTCTCACAATTCTCAACTTTCGTCTCTCTTTTGACTCTAAATCACACCGTGTAAAAGGGGTTTTTATTTGAAACAATGGAAAAAAAAAAGTCAGTATGTCGGCACCGATTCAGAGGTTTTATTACCAGTCGAGGTGAAGATTTGGTATGTTTGTGGCAAATAAACACAGACTGCAATAACGCTTATAAAACCGTCCATTTCTTTTCACTGAATAAATGACGCTGTTCTCATCTGGTAGAGTTTGCTCTGTTCTATTTCCAGCTCTGTCTGTCTCTTGTTAATTATGTTTAGAAACTAGTTTTATGAGAAGCTTAATACCACCTGGATGAACTTTTTTTTTGTTTTTCTTTTTTTAGCAGCAGAATGAAGATACCTCCTTTTTTTAATTAAACGTTTATTATCTGGTGGCGCTTCTGTCTGTGTTCAAGAAGTTTTTTGGCACCGGTTGCTCTCCCATCTTTTCACCACATGTTTGTCCTCGTCACATCTGTTTTCTTATTCAAATGTCATATTACTGTCCGTTTTTTATTGCTTTATCCCAGAAGCTACCCACCGAGGGATTGTTCTTTAACTTCGACCACCCAGTAATGTTTTCTTGGCAGTTTTTCTCTTCTTTGCACTGCACTGCGGGGAGCCTATACGCCGTCAGGTATGTTACTGTCTTCGGGTTATGAGCTTTTTAAATTACAAAATACAACATGAATGTGGCTGCCAGAGCTCTTATAAATGACCACAGCAGTTTTCAAGCTTCTGTTCTCTAGGTTTTTTTTTTCCCTCTCTCTTTATTTACATGCTTTTAGCAGAGTCACTGTACGTCTTATCCAGTCATGCCATATATTTTCAGAATAAGCTGAGCTACTGAATCATGCAATTTAAAATAGTTTTTGCCTGTATGTACAACATATTTACAACGCAGGACAAATATCTGTATATGAATGGAAAGAGGAGAGACTTATAGTGAATATAAGACTCCAACCGAGAGCCTGTATTTGTCTATATTTTGGCAGTTCCTGTTTGCAGTGTAGCCACGGCAACTATCACTGGATTACCTTAATACAAGCTTGGAGTTATAAAGAGTTTCTTTTTGTCGATATATCATATATATATATGTGTGCATCATGTCTGTGTGTTCAGATTTGACTGAGTTATGACTGACAAGAACAAATCATTTATACTTTACAGTTTTTACTAAACAGTTTTATGCTTTTCCTGCACTTCCAGGAAGCAACTGGTTTATGAATTATTTCCATAAAAAAAGAAAATCATTTAAAAAACTCTTGAAACTTGCTGAAGAACTCCATCAAGTCTTGAACAGAGCTGCGTATTGTGCTGATACAGCATCCGAGTCTCTATAAAGGTACCAAAATGATACTTTTTATATTTTACTTTAAGAAACCTTTACTTTCCTTTCTCATTGGATACTGTAAATATCACCGTTTGTAAGATTGGATTTTTTTTTTTCTCTTCAAGCACTTCATTGCAAAACAGAGAATCGGTCTTTCGATTGATTTGCTCTTTCCTGTGTGTAAATACACACTCACACACACACACACACACACACACACACAAACTCCCAGGGAGACGTCTGCTCGATAGCTTGCAGATTTTTCAGAAGGTTAGTAAAAAAAAAAAAAAAAAAAACAGTAAAGGAAAGATGGAGGTCAGTGAAGATCTTTCATTTGTTGTGGAGTAAAGATGAGACGAGGAAGATGAGCTGAGGGCCGAAGGAGGAGAACAGAGGAGGAGAGGGTCAGCGGAGATTGTTGTTTGAAGACCTCTCTGCCCCGGGAGGGAAACAGACGAGGGGGGGGGGGTCCCAACATGAAAAGTCAAGAGTGAAAGAGAGAGGAAGGTGACGAGTGACCGGGAGGTGAGAGAAAGCAGCACGGTGACCGCTGTGTAGTAGCTGCAGACCCCTCGAGAGAGGCCGAAAACACGCTTCATAAAATATGAATAAAATATGATCCGACGTGGGATTTTTGGCACTGAAGAGTCTCAGAGGTTACAGCAAGAGCTGCAATAAATAACAGAATAATAAAAAAAAAAACAATCCTGTGGGTGGAAACAGCACGAGCGAAGACAGAAAGACACAACAGCACCGTGCAGAAGCACTGAAGCAGACACCTCGCAGGTTTCAATACTTCAGATTAATATGTGTCATGTTAATTATACACATATGATAATATCGTGTAAATAATCCAGCGCCTCTTAAATCATTGCTGTTTCTTTCTGCTCTTCTGTGTATCTTTTGTTTATCAGTTCATCTTGTCGCCTTTTTAACCCATAAGAACCCCAGACACATTTCTCCTTAAAGGAAAATTATGGGGAATATAAAACAGACCAAATGGACCACAAGGAACACATTTCTGATTTTTTTTTTTTTTGAAATTCAATATCAATTTGTTCAAGACACGTGGTCAGAACAGGTTAAATGTAATACAGGACGTCTTATTAAAGCATCAGAATTGTTAAATGGGTTGAAACCTACCTTTACACAAGCTTTTTTAAAATTAGCTAGTTCTGTCACATTTGCTGCTGTTTTGAAAGTGATGTCATGGGTACACAGATTCACACATTGTCACATGACTGCACCAGGATGTTCAGTAGATGTCACTTAGGGGACTTCATGAGTTAAAATCAAAGATAAAGCTGTATAAGGAATTTTCCAGAACATTGAAAGGGTTGGTGACACCTGTGTCACCGTGGGTTCTTATGGGTTAATATCAAGCGGCAAAATGAAGAATGACGCCAAGTACCAAAATCTGCACTTCCTTGAATGACCACTCGAGGCTCCAAAAGCAAGTCAATCCCCATAGACTCCCATGTTAAAATGCCCAACTTTACAGCAGAAATAAACATGTTTACAGCCTGGTACAAAGAACGGTTTTGGTCTCTAAAGCTAATTTCCTCATTCATGACAACTGTACGGGGGTTGATTTTTTTTATAACTCACCCGTTTAAATTTTATTAAGCCGTAAAGTTATGCATAATGAAGGACATGGCTGCTTTGAGTGACAGTAATATCCAATATCCAATAAGTTTAGCAGTTCCTTTTGTACGCTTTTCTACAGTTATGGTTACAGCTTCTCTTTGTCTATCTCCCTACACTCGTATTTTGAGTGTAATTAATTTGCCAGAAAAGACACAAAACACACAATAACCTCTAAAATATGTACAAAAATGTGTATCAGCTGCACAAAAATGAAAAAAGTTGAAATATTTCCATTTTTGAATATATTGTGAGTCACTTCAGTGAAACTATTTAAAGTTAAAATAATGGTTTTAAATGTAAAAAAGTAAAAACATGAGATTGAAGATGATTGTTTGTTTGACTGAATTTGTTGTTTAAAATATTTGACTGTTATCGTGTTGATGTATCGACGAGGTTATTTAAATCTTGTATTCAATGAGCCGCCGCGGTGATAAAAGGAGGGGAAGCAGTGAGAAGCATCTCTTTAATAAGCAGAAGTCACAGCTGCATTATTGAGAAGATTTCAGCTGGAATATGAAGTGAGTTAGACAGAAAAGCACCACGGGGTCTTTTAATATAAAGTTTCTCCTTCATTTCTCCTCTACAACTTGGCAGGAGATAACAGCTGGATATTAGTTTCCTGCTGAGGATTTCATATATCATATCATTACCGCACTTTGTTATCTGACTATTATCTTTAATATGGACTATTACATCATATCTCACACACAGTAACAAACTCTGTGATGAGCTGCTTTCTCATCTTTCTCTCTTCCATCCGTTTCTCTAACAGAGTCCGACACAGTCTGAATAACAGCTGTGGAAGATTGAGATTATATTCCAGATCTTCAAAAATATGAGTTTTGTAGCAACAAAAATCCAAAATATTCCACATATTCTTATATTTCCCCAATGCATTAAGTCTTAATGTAGTGGCAACTCTGAAACTCTCCCAGTAAACTAAATTTAAGTGAAGAATAACTTGACCAGGATGATATTAATTCTGGCTCTAGTAACAGTAGTCAGTCTATCTTGTAACATATTTAAAGGATTGCCATTAAAGTAAAGACATTCATGGTTTCCAGAGGATAAATCCTGATGTTCCCTCCAGCACCATCATGAAGTTTTGTGGTTTCGCTTGAAACAACTGTTAGATGGATGGCCGTCATGTATGTCGACCTAAAGATGAATTGTAATAACTTTGATGATCCTCTGACTTCTCATTTTGTGCCGCAAATAGGTCAAAATTTTTAATTTGTCCAATTAAAACTTTGTTTTATGCCCAAATACCTGCAAAAAATAATGTCATTCACTTCAGCTGGACTTTGTGTTTAGTGCTAACTAGCTAATGTTAGCAACATGCTAATGTAAGGTTGTGTCAGAAATCATTAAAATCTATTTATTGTCCACATTTCTGTTTGAACATCTGTATTCTGAGTAAATTTATCGACTTTATGGCCCCTAAAATATTCCTCAATGGAATCCATAATGCAATGTGTCGCATTTTATAGATGCAAAAAAATGGCTGTTGCACGACTCTACAGCTGACAGCGACAGCGATGATGCAAAATGATGATGGTCAGTAAGTGTCTGACATCTCTACGTCTCGCTATTGAGTTAAAGGAAAAGTTCACAATTTTTGAAGTCTTCCCTAAAAGATTGATGCATGTTTTGTCTTGCTGTAATCATTTCTCCTTACAATGGACGTGATTTTGTTTAAGAGTTTATCTTATCTAAAGCTGCTAATATGAAGCTTCAGTCGTCCGAATGAGTCACATCAAGCAGATATCTTTGCATGTTACAGTCTTTTTAGTGCCAGCGGAAGGATCGTAATGAAAAAAGGGAATTTGACATTAAAAGGACTGTTTGGATTTTCTGTTGGTGGTACTGGTGTCAACTATCCAGGTGAACTTCAACACAAGAAAACTATTTGTTTCAAACAAAATCTCTATTTCACTGACGATATTTATTTTAGAGTTCAACAAATAATCTCCAATGTATTTATTATATAAGAAAGAAGTAAAAGCATTTAAACAGTCACATTTGTGAGTGCTGCAGACTCATTTTTTCCTCACTGAAACTACTAAATCAAGTCAAATGTACTGTTTAATTCCAGCTAACGTGATAAACACACAGAAAAATGTCCTAATTACCCAAATTAATTCATCACAGGTCAAACTGGACTGAATAACATGGATGAGTTTACATAGATGAATGTGAATAAAGGTCACAATTCAAAGTTCTTCAACATTTTTTTGTTGCTAATGATGTTTTTTTTGCAACAGTTCACCAGAAGAAGCAGCCTAAAGATTAAAAAGCCCATAGAGTGTTTATCTCTGCCAAGCCTGGACTTGACTCTAAATCTGTTGTTTTTAAGTTTTCTAAATATTCAACTATGAACTGTAGTTCTTTGAAAAGTGCCCTACTTTAACCAAATATCTCTGGATCTGCACCAGAAATTGTTCACTTGTACTTCAGCCAACAGCTAATCTTTCTTTACAGATTTCATTGAAATCTGTAAAGTCTGTGAGATATTCTGCTAATTAGCAAACAGAAACAATAAGGAGAGAACTGGAAGTGGTTTAATGCAACTCAAGAGTGTTTTTTTAAAAGAAAAATCTTAATAAAAGGCTTAAGATACATGATAAGTGTTTATATTCTTGCATGTCGACCTCTGTCTGTCTGGTCTGAAGATCCCCCCCCCCCATCCTCCACCCTCCTCTTCTTATTCTTCTTCTCTGCCATCTGCTGTTTTCTCTCCTATCATCCCTCCTGCCATCACTTCCATTCTGTACTTTTCTGATAACAAACCAGAACTTTTCTCTTTTTTTTTCTTCCTCCTTTTACACTTGAGTGATCCAAGGCTGCAGTCTTCTCACTAACTTCACCGTTATCTCTTGGTTTACTTGTGTTTTTTTTTTTTTTAACTTCCCCTCTCAGCTTGCTCAATTCAAGGCTTTTATCTCCCTGATAGAGTGAGTCCATGTCTCCATCCAACTGTCTTACAAATTCAAAAAAAACCCTAGAAATTTTGCAGAAAAACTAAATGTCAGTTTGTTTTTATTTTCTGTACTTCACCTACGATGCGAGTTTCAGGCTCATATAAGATAAAAAACATGCGATTAGTGCTGATAACTTCCTGCTGTAATGTAGGTGGAGTGAGGCTGATACTAAGGTTGTAGAGCCTTGCAGAGGAGCCAAAGTACATATCGTTCCCACATCTTAATGATGCACCATGCAGCCCTGCACAAAGATGAACTGCTGGTCCAATTTCCTGTCAGAAGGCCTGTTTGAAACCATAAATTGTTTATAAAAAAAAAAAAGAGTCATGCCGACATCTCCAGCCTCAAAGAGCACATCGATACCCAGCTCAGACCTGATTGCAATCATTCTGGTTTTGTTTCTTCTTTGCAGCGAGAGACGTCTTGCTGGTTCTAGTCAGTACATCTCTGTCAATCACTTGTGTTCTAACAAGCTACACATGATAGCTATCAACAGCAGCTTGGTTCAGGCCATCAGAAACAGTACTAGTAACTGGTGAGACCGTGAAATCAATCAGCTGAAAGACTTTATTTTTGTTGGCATCTGCTCGATTCGCAGGTTCATCCTTCAAGCAGCAGCTACCACAGTTTGAAGCTGAAGTATCAACAGCTGCTAGATGCTCCAACTGACTCTTATTCAAAAAGCATCAACTTCTCTCTAGAAATACTGAATCAATCATTGTTTTCAACGAGTCATTCTGGTCTCCATCTGTAAGTTCAGGCCCTCTAATAAGTGTGCTGGTGGTCATTTAGGAAATTATTGCTCCGTTAATAAGATTTGAAGACTTATAGTAGCTTTGATGTCTGCCGTGTGGGCGTTGATTGACAGCTGTGATTGACAGATGGCTCACATGCTGCTCTCCCCGACTCTGGGACTCACACTGAGTTGGACTGTTGTTGCAATATTTCACTTTAATCAATCAATTCAATCAGTTTTTATTTATATAGCGCCAAATCACAACAAAAGTCATCTCATTCCCCCGTTAGCAAGCACTTGGTGACAGCGGTGAGGAAAAACTCCCCTTTAACGGGTAGAAACCTCAAGCAGAACCCGGCTCTTGGTGGGCGGCCGTCTGCCTTGACCGGTTGGGTTGAATGTTACTTGATTATGACACCTGCCCTGTTAGCACAATTTAGCTTAAGTAGCTAACGTTAGCCCAAGTGTGCGCCACTTGGCATTCCCAGTAAGCTAGCGTTAGCTTAGCTCCTAGATAGCGGTGTGTGTTTCCAGAGCGTGAAAGGCAACACCCTGCACTCCTCATCTAGAAGATTCTGGCTCCAAACGGAAAAGATGGCGCCGACCATAAGCTGCAACTCTGGGCTTCAAACCGGCTCCAATGAAACCTCACACCTCGCTACGTCCATCTTTATATACAGGCTGTGGTATGAACCCTTAAGCCTTTAGATGTGGTCAGATGACATGTCATACAACCTTCATCTCACGCATACCTTTCTTTTCATCTTCAGTAGCATCTGTACTTCAGTGAATGTAAAGTACAGAACACGTCAACAAGCCGACAAAATACAGTCTGAGGTAAGAATGTACTTACAGTGTTTGAGCAAACATTTATGTTATTAATCCTACACCTTCTATACTGTATGTTCATTAAAGGTTATTCCAAAAAATCACTTGAAATAAACACAGAAACACACAATTACATCACCAGAACAAACAAAACTCCAGGTTTTTATTCATTTTCTAACACAGAGCGACCTGTATTGTAAATTTCTAAAATTATATATCATGTAGCCACTTTGTAACTATAAAAACACTGGAGCTATAAATAACATGCTGTGTATTGACTGTGTGTGTGTGTGTGTGTGTTATGAACTTTTCAACTGTGTGAGGTGAGTGTGTGTCTCGACTAACCAATTGTGTGTGAGAGAGGAGGAACTGGTCATTTTCTCGGGCCTCTATCTGATCTATCGTCTTGAGAGGTGGAACAGGAGCTGTTCCTGACAGAGACACACACACACACACACACACACACACACACACACACACACACACACACAAAGCAGAAAGTCAAAATCCAATTATGGAAGTAGCTGGAGGAAAAGATTACCACGCTCTCTCTCATTGGTTGCAATTCCTATTTTTCTCGTCTCTCTCCTGCTCCTCCGTGCTTTTCTCTCACACTTTTTCTTCTGGACTCTTTTATTATTGTCTACTTGTATCTCTGCCTCCAACATCCAATGTCTTTTTTTTCCCCCTTCCATTTTGTTTCTTTATGCCATTCTCCTTCAGTCTGCCTTCGCCATCAGATAGCGAGAGAGACCTAAGAGTCTCTGAAGCGAGTGAAAGGGGAAGATTTGGAAACCAGCAGACGATGAGGTAAGAATAGAAGGGCAATGAGACAAGACAGGGGGAGAAAAAAGTGTTCATAAGTTCATAAGAGGGTTTTTAAAAAAGTGTTTGACAGAGCTGATACAAGATCAGAGTTTCTGTATCAAAATCCTATCTTAACTTTTTCCATTTAATGCAAAGAATCAAAGTTGTGTCGTTCGTTTACAGTCTTTGCTCACCTGTAAATAGAAAGGTGTGCAGGAGATGCTGTAAAACAAATAGCTCAAAACAAACAATCGACTTCTTCATTGATGAAGGTCGCTTCCTGCATTCTGTCTTGCAATCAATTTTTTTGTCTTGAACTATAGTTTGTCCACGAGAAAATGTCCTGATCAGTATATATATTTGATAAATATTAGTCTTTGATAGCCAAATTTGAGGAATCCTTATCAAAAATGTTTTGATTATGCAATGAATTTATGCTAAAAAATAAATATCGTTGGATATATTGTTACAGTATCTAATTCTTTAAACTCTGAATGTTGGTAATCAGCCACAGTAATATAAAATTGGTTGATTTTATTTTCTTTATGATCTACAATTTATTGTTATTATAGTTTAATTAGTTTTACTTTATGTGTCTTTTATTGGGTTTTGGGTTTTTTTTATTGGGTTATTTTGAAAAGTGCTTTATCATTTTTGTGATTACAACATTCTTGCTACAAAAAAAAAAAGATTAATTTCTTTCAGAATTTTATTTGTGACTGAGTGAAAAAAGCTCTTAAAGGGAAAATTCACCACTGTGAATATGATGAGTTCTTAAAACTAGGTCATCTATTTAGTAGAAAGGTGTAATTATTTTTTTAATTGGTGCCCTGTGACTTAAGAAAACTGAGGAAAAAAAGGCTGCAGATTCCACATCCTGCTCTTAAAGGAGAATCCTACAACAACCAGGATGCACTGCATGCGTCTCGTCCAATCATCTACTCAGCTTGCGAGTACAGAGACAAAGTTAGTGACAGCAGCTTTACATCTCTTTACTGAGGCCTTTTTTTTCCCCACTTACAAAACATTTTTCCTCAGTGAGTCTGGATATATCGTATGAATGTGCAAGGATCATAAAAACAAATGGCGTACTGGAGTCAGTTATGCGGATCATTACAAACTTACAGAGTGCAGCACACAAGCCCGCCGGCGCAGGTGGACAGTAAAAACATCCCAGTCTGTCGTCTACCTTTCAGCTCGTTTATGTTTCTTTTATTGTTTGGACAATGTGAGGCTGGCAGTCACTGATGTTCTGTTATGTATACAGAGTTAAAGTCTGTTGTAATATTCTGTCAAAAAAACAAAGTCACGTTTACCAAAACAACGCCAAAGTTACAAATACATTACTCGGCAAAGCACAAATAGTGGGGTTTTTTTTTTTAACGAATATTTGTTTCATACAAATATTTTAAAAAATATTTGTTTTCAGGAAGAAAAATAAACCATGTCAAATACCAGAGTGCAGGTCGGTTACATCTCTATCTCAGTGTCTCTCCTCTGCTCCGCTGTGACGTCTATCAGCAGGTCTCAACGAGGGGAGTCACATCCACCTGCTACATGACGCACATTTCCTAGGATTTTTAAGCCTCTTTCCACTTTTATTCGAATACAAATACAAATAGTTTTGCTGCCTCAACAAATACAGATACATATACATATACTGGGCTCTCTGCACATCCCTAGTACCTAAAGTACAGCCCAAAGATGCTACAAGATTTGTTCATGTGCATTTTTGTTGTACAGCGCTAATAACTTTCAGAGGCAACATTAACTTGCATTAGCTCCATTTTGATATCCAATTTTCAAATAGATAAAAGCAAAAAATATTTAAAACACCGTATTAAAACCTTGGTTACCATAGCTACAAATGATGACATGACAGCTAATGGTTGCCGGTTGTCGCTGTAATACAACGAGAGAGTTTTCTAGATGCACAGCAGTCAGAAAGAGCAACTCGCAGATCAAGTGATGCACATCCTTAGTCACCAGTCAATGCTGCAACGCTACCCCGGCTGTGGCGTCTCTCTCTCGGCTGCGGTTGTAACGTAGCTCCGGTGGTCGGCGCTTTGTCCTCCAACTAGGCTCTATATCGGCCTAATAAGCTGTAATAATGGTACCACATCTCTCCTCCAACATTATACTGTAAAGCTAGTTGTGTTCGATGAATCACGGAGAAAATTAGCAGCTTAGCTTAGTTTAGCTGCAGCTGTAATGTCGCTCCGGTCTGGTTGTTGACTCTACTGTGTGTGATATTCCGTCTCGTATCATGAATGCCTAGTTTTCTTCCAAATATGCTGATGTTTTAATGTATTTAGTAGTATGATATTGCAGTGTCTACTTTCCTCTATCGCCAGCGTAACATGGTAGGTGGAGTGTTTTGGGAAACCCACTACGGAAAAGGAAGGAAATGTAGTTTGTAGTCTAATAAAGATCGCCAAAGTCCACTGGATGACGCATTTTGTGTCATCTGGTGGACTTTTGCCAGCAAATGAGCAGGAAGCTCTGGGTGCAGGAGACATGTTTATTTGCATAAACTACCCACATTGTCATGATACAATGCTGGTTGAAAATCGGCAAAGTTCCCCAGTAAGGGTCAAGCCGGGCCATATTGACAAAAATCAAATAACCACAGACGACCAGTGTACTATAAAGAAAGTCTACAATAAATTTTCAATCAATCAAACTGGATCATCCATCATATCAGAGGTGGACCACACATAAGGGTTTTTAATAAAAGTACAACACCAGCCCGGTATATATCGGTTTCATCTCAACTCCCATAGGTGTTCTTATTTAATTTACTTTCCATCACCAACCTCCACTTACCCTCTCTCACCTTGCAACCTTATCATTCCCTCTCATATACTCTCTGTCTTTGCACCGATTTCTCTCCTTTTCACCCTGTCGAACTCTCATACTTATTCACTCTGGGTTTAATTTCGTATTGTCTCTTACCTGTCCTTGCCCTTTCTTTCCATCTCGCCCCTTCGCTTTCGCTTATCTCTCACCATCTTTCTCGCTCGGTTTCTGAATCTCATTCCACCTCCTCCTCCTCCACCTCCTCCTCCTCCTCCTGCTCCCTTCATTCCTCTCTCAGGTTACCTTCGTAGGAAACAGATCGAGGGTTGGAGATGGGAATGTGAGATAAGAAGGTGATAGACAAGTCAGATGGAAAGATATAGAGGAGGAGGAGGAGAAGAGGCTTCTGGGAGGAGGATTTTCAAAGATAGAATTTTTTTTTTCTTTTCTGTTTTCCCACAAGGAAAGCAGCATTAATATGAAATATCCACTCCCTATGAGGTGTCACATGGGACATAATTCACCTTTACTGGGCTCATATAGATTTTTTTATCTCTTACAGTCCTGATATACAGTTTGTCTCAGAGGCTTTAACATTCAAATTAAAGCACACACACACTTCAGAAATGGTTTTATTATCACTGCTGTGATGTTTAATGCTGAATTAGTTTCACATATAATTAAGGCTCTGAGGAATTTGAATCAAAAAACACTTTTAAATAAAAAGGATCTGTTGTACAAATCTTTTTTTTTTGGGAAATATCATTGATTTGGGGATACAAGTGTAGGATTTTATATCGACCTTTTTATCTGATCAAAGAGTGAACAGTGGTTTAATATTTCAACACTGAAAACCTCCCTTCATTTAATCGCTTATTCCTCAGTGAGGTCACTTCTAGTTAACGGACACTTTTTTTTTTTAGCAAGTATCTGAACACAGATCTCAGACTGCAACCTGAGCTTTTTGTGAAATAAAAAAAAAATACTTTTAAGAAGAGACTGACAGTGCATTAATGTTTTTAAGGGGCTCTACTGGAATATTTTTGCATGATTTACAGTTTAAAACTCCTTATTTATCTTCTGCTGGCTCTTTATGCAGCCCCTCAGTTCAGCCTCTGTTTGAAACAGGCTGTTTTAGCTCCTGTCTCTTTAAGGCCTGCCTCCTGATGAGCCCACTCTGTTCTGATTGGTCAGCTTCAGGAAGCTTCCTCTTGCTCTGGAGGCTACGTAAACAAACTATAGCAGCAGGATTTCACTTATTTTTCTCGTTTTTTACTCAAAATGGAAACTTCTCAAATTCATCTGTACGTGTTCAAGCCTGAATCAGATCTGAAATATGAAAGTGGACAACGTGAACAAGCTTAGCAACAAGCTTAGCAACAAAAGCTAACCAACAGACAGCCATTTCTGGGCGTGGGCAAACAATATGATGTCATCCCAAGGAGGAAGTAGAGGTAACATTACAAACAAAGTGTTCAGAGCAGGCTGAAGCCCTGATTTTTGACTTGCAGGCAGCATTTTTACATACGTTCACCTCAGATTTTGGAACTTTGACCATGTTTAACATCCAACATCATGACAGTATAAAAATTACAAAAAGCATGATATGTCTCCTTTAAAAGACAGTTTTAGACGTTGACAGAGTGAACCCATGTATCATCTTCATATATGATAGTAAAACTGCATGAATTGTTTTCCATGTTACTGTGAGCCAGAGAGACGACTGTACACTAGTAGACCAATAAGAGATAAAAATTAAAGGATATTTGATATATCAGGAGCCTCGCACAAGTAGGAAGAATGAAGAGGCTCCAAAAATGACCACGCTGACACGTAGGTTTCTGAAAGCTCGTTTGAGACGGTCAACTTAACTGCTCCATCATCTAGTAGTTAACATACAGTAACTTACAGTATTCAACTGGCATTTTAAACAATTTCAAAGTCTCAAAGTTTGAGACTTTGAACTCTAGAGAGGACTATAGGGGTGTGTTTAATTACCAAAAAGATGGTTTTAAGTTTTTGTTTTTGAGTTTACAAAGACTTTTATCTTTTTGAGTTTTGTTCTAAATAAAATCTTAAAAATGACCTGCAGGGCGCCCGGTAGCCTACTGGTTAAGACGCATAACACATAACTGTGGTTTGATTCCAGCTTTGCTGCATGTCATACTCTTCTCTCTACCCCTGTTTCTTGTCTTTCTGCACTTTGCACTATTGAATAAAGGCAAAAATTACAACATAGATATATTAAAAAACCTGTTTTCTTTGCTGTTCTTTGTTGTTGAAATGTTACATATGTTAGTTATGTATGTTATGACAGTAGTAGTATGACAATTGTTTGCACTAATTTAATGCTTGAATCTCTCTCACTGCCACTACTGAAACATCTTCATTGTATATGAGGAAGTTTTTAAAAAGCAGAGTGAACAAAGAAGCAGAGAATAACCCTAAATGTAGTGATTACCAACAGAATGTCGTTAATGTATATAATCCACAAAAATAGGTCAAGGTCAAAGCACCAAATGATTGTCCGTTAACAGCCAGGAGGAGCACGGAGACGCTCATTTCCTGTTGAGTCGACTGCCAACAACTTCCTTTTCTCCTCCGTATCTGAGGAATCTTTCTCAGGGGGGTCACGACCTCTGGAGGAGAGAAACTGTGAGGAAACTCCCGCTGCTTGTAACAACACGGGTTACAAGTTTTATCGGCCCGCTGCGGAGATAAAAATTCCCTCTTAAACTGATTGTATCGCATACAGATTTATGGGAATACTTTTAAATCAGAAATTATTACATCATAAGACTTGTCACTTCTTGTTTTTTCTCTATAAACATTACAGATAAAACACTTATTTTAATGATTTTGGATTCAAGTATCTGGCACGAACCCGCATGTTGTGTAATAGTTGTATTTTCATGGTCGTGCCAGAAGTTTTAAAACATTAACTGTGCTGCAGGTGTCTCACCTTTTTCCTGTTTATCAACCGCAGGTGAAACTTCATCGTTTCCTCCTGTATAACATGTGATAATAAACAGATAATAGTTTGAACAGTGTTGCTGTGTTTGGACTTGACACATGACAGAAACAACACATGTGAAACTGTCATTACGAGCGTCCTGTTTACATGTAAACACTAAGATTAAGGTTAATTTCATTTGAGGGGAAAAACATATAATATAACTAAAGTCTGCGTCTGATTTATGACAGTTTTTTGGTCTCGAAACTTCACTTTTCAAGATCTTTATCTTGATGAAACCTGCTGCATCACTGACGTGAAAAAAGGTTTAACAGTTTCTGAGTTACTTCAGAAATGTGTCGTTCTTTGTTGTTTGGTCTGTGATGTTTATGTTTACCTGAGCTGCAACAATTAGTTGATAAATTGATTATTCTATTGACAGATAATTAATTGGCAACAATTTTGATAATCAAGTAGTTGTTTAGCTAATTTTTCAAGCAAAATGCCAAATATTTTCTGGTTTAAAGCTCTTAATTTGAGAGTTTGTTGCTGACATTACTGTAAATTTAATATTTTGGGGGTTTTGTACTAGTTGGTTGAATAAAATACTGTATGATATCTTAGGAAATCTACTTGAACTACAGGAAGTTGTGTATTTTTCACTATTTTCTGATGTTTCATTGATTAAATGATTAACTGATGAATCGTGTAAATAATCAGCAGATTGATCTATAATGAAAATAATCATTAGTAGTCTTCACTACCTGATTATATGATGAAAAACACTTTGAATCTTGCTATTGATCCAGTGTTGTCTGTCTCTCCTGCATCATCAAAAAGGCAAAAATCCTGAATGACAAAGCAGATATGTGGAAGTTCATGAACCATAAACTAAAACACTTCTGGATTGGTCTTTGTAGAAATAAATTTTAAGGGAACTTAAAAAAAAAAAAAAAGGGAAATATGTAATATGTATATTTACAAAAACTAATGATTGCAGTGAGGAGACTGGGTCAAAGTAAATACTCACAGAATGTAACATAGCAGATGGCACAAACACGTATAACGCTCCCTGAAAATCTGCTCTGATCAGAAGAGTATGAAAAAAAACTTTCATCTTAGCAGAAAGACGAGTAAAAGGCAACAGAAGATGCACATCTAAGAGATGATTAGTGAAAAAATGATTTAAAAAACGTGTAATGTTTACAGATTTGAGCGAAAACGGGATAATGAAGAAAACATTTAAAGAGGAAAATGGTGCATTTACACATCTATGGCTTCTATATTATGATGTAAACGTCTGGTTTTCTTGTTGTTTTCATGTTCCTGTTTGTGTGCAGCGATGCAGAAAGCAGATCTTTGCTTTCTCTGACTTCCATTAAACTTCCTCTGTAGGGATCCATCTCAATGCAATCGATTGATTAGACTTGATGGGCGAGCTTCTGAATTAAAACTATTAATCCTCCCCTTCTGACTTTGTCTTCCTCAAAATACGCAACTTGCACCTCTTCTGCTGTTGAACTTTAAAATAACTTTTCACACAGTTACAGTTGTGTATTAAATCTCCCTCTGGATGTCAGAAGGACTGAGGTTATAAACTCCGCAGGAGGGAAAATCGACTCTTTTTGTGTCACGCTGAAGTTTGTTAAAGAGAATTTTTGAGAATGGAAACAACGTCTGAGAGGTCAAAGGTCACAGAGGCTGTCTGGGACTCAGCAGGCGTCTTTTCTCTACCGCTAAACTGCCGTTTGACATATCTGACATCAAGAATGTCTCCGTTGTGAGTGTTTTGTCTCTCTGTCTTTATTTCTGTCTCCTTGTCCGTCAGTTTGCTGCGACCGAAGACAGAAAGATCAGTGTGTGTGTGTGTGTGTGTGTGTGTGTGTGTCTGGCAGCGCTCTACAGGGATTCAGGACTATCTTCCTGAAATTTATAATGACAAAATGACAGCCAGAGCTGACAGGCCAGCCACAACACACACACACACTAGAATATATATATATATATATACGCACAAAAACCACACACGCAGTCCGTTCTACTGATACAGCTGCCATTTCTTATCACTTAAGTTGTCTGACAGCCGGGGTAAAAAGAGACAGATGGAAAGAGAGACTGATAGCAATAAATACCGAAGAGGAAGACGATGCTGAATGACGGACAGAGAAAATGGAGAGATTAATAGAGAACTGATAGAGAGATAAACGTTGAGGAAAAAGAGGAAGAGAACAGCAGATATGAGAGAGAAGTGAGAGTTTTTCCCTTCATCTTTCATCATCTTGGATGTTTGAGGATGATAAATACAGGAAATCATAGCTAAACTCAGCCTTTAACCACAATTAATAAAAGGTTTAAAGTCCTTCTAGAGGCTGCATTGTTTGTAACAACCCACAAGACAAAAGTGGTGGAAAGAAAACTGCATCTAAAACTCAAAGCAAACACGATACGGACACAAATTCACACTTCAATTAAAGGCGAAGATGCATCTTTGAGGGGAAAATGTTGGTGTCAATCTGATGATTTATGACTCCACTTCATGATCATACAGAGACAAGAGGATAGTTTCTGAATCTGCTTCTATCTACAGCTGAGATCTGTGCAGTCGATACGTCGGCTACTTGTGGAAAATAAACACAGACCGCACAATCAGTCTGTCAGGTTTAAGCAAATGAGGTGATGAATGATATAAAGTCATAGCAACAGTGGGGACAAAGAGGGCAGCACTGGAGGGAAGGTCACGGAGGAACATTAGATATCGCAGGGTAACGTCATTGCATGGTGACTCCTGTTGAAATATATAAACCAGACACAGACTGAACTGTCAATCGCCCCTGAAACAACTTGTTAAACTAAACATCTCACAGCACAAACAGTTTTTTTTTTTACTTTCTCAGTCTCTTATCTGTGCATTTTGTTGACCGGCGGAGAGGGAATGCAGTCCTGCACCGATCACTGACAGATCCATTCATCAACAATGAGCGTTAGCGCTGGAATCAGCAGGAGGCTAATTACTCCCCAATGCTTCCTTATACGCTGTTCAATGAGCTAATGTGTCCGGAGAACATCAGGAGGCTTTTCTTAAAACTTGAAGTCCCACTAAGAAACATCCACAAAGTGCTGAAAACAGCATCTAACTGATGAAGTCCTTTATTTTTTCTTTCACCTTGGACTGTTCGGTTTGTGTTTTGGTAAATCTGGGGAAGAGACTCATCACTGGTAACGCTTCATAACATCATTAGCAGATTTTTAATGGTTAATTTTTGGGACATTTTGCATGGATGATGGTGCAATTTGGTACAAATTGTAAGAAAAAGATGAAAAAAGTTAATTCAGTTCTTTAACTGACAGAAAATACTCAGTTTTCAGTGTGTAGTTTTGACTCAAACTACATATGAGGATTTCTTTAAAAACACTTATAATAATTTTATCTATAAAGCACTTTTCAAGCATAAGCATAACATGCTTTCCAGATTAAAACTGACTATAGAATAAAAAAAAAAATCCTTGCAAGTCATGCATGACTTACAAGAAATAGAAACATAAAAGTGCAAATAACAAGAAGCACTGAACTCATACATAAATACAAGAAAATGCAATTGTGAATTTAAAGAAATAAGATCATATATAAATGATAACTGTTACACTGCAGCTATTTTTAGAAAATTATTTTAAAAAACCTAATATGCTAATGACACACAAAACTACAGACGGGAAACTACGTATTTCTGTCAGTTAAAAATGTGTTTTTCTTCTTGTTCCTTCAGTTTGATGTTTGAGCTTCACTGTGCAGATTAATGTTTGTGCATCAGGCTGTTTTCACATTCATCTGCTGAAAGTGGAAAGTTTTTATCTTTTTCTGTTCATCGAAAAATCAGATTTTAAGGGGCGGGTCTAAGGACAGGATCTGTGACATCACAACTAGTTTGGAGCCAATCGTGGTCCAGTATGCAACTTACACAAGTGTGATGCAGAAACTTGAAGCCTGAACAAACTTTACAGTGAAGGAGGAGACATCTTGTGTCCAGCAGGAAAACTTTAGATATGAAAAATATTTGCATATTTAAGGTTTCTGGAATTTTTAATGAGGGAGAGAGATAATTCAACTTTTTTTGTGGAAAAGTGGTAAGTATGGAAAGAATTTTACATATATCTTAAAACATGTCTAGAGGGGATCTTTAAAGGATTGTTATGAGTCAAATTTCTAAAGAATTTTTGCAAATTAACAACTATATACAAACACAAATATGAGTGGGTATTACCAACTAAACCAAGCGTTTTTTTTCTTACAATTTGTACCATATTGTATCATTCTCTCTGTAAAATACCCTAAAATTTACCTGTTAAATACCTGCAATTTTTATAAAATTAAGTGAGCTTCAAAATAAAAGTGTTACAGATGTTTTTCATAATTGATATCATCTGCTGTGAAAATATGCAACATATTGAGACGCTGTGGAGGAAATGCCACCGGTGATCCCGTCCTTAGCAACTAAAACCCAGACTTTACACCAAAAATATTGTTTCTAATGAACCTGACTCAAGAGAATTTGGCGGCATATGGACTCC
This sequence comes from Thunnus maccoyii, assembly GCF_910596095.1. Lineage (NCBI taxonomy): Eukaryota > Metazoa > Chordata > Actinopteri > Scombriformes > Scombridae > Thunnus > Thunnus maccoyii. The sequence continues at coordinate 21,562,589 of NC_056555.1, read as the reverse complement.
TTTTTATTTCATTTGCCAGATTTCAGGAAAACTTCCTCACTGACACTTTCCTGATAAAAATGCTTTGTAGAAAAAGGTCCAAGGGAAAGTTTTCCCTTTTTCCACTGGCCTAATTTTCCTCCTGTTCCCACTTAACATGTGCAGCCAGTTCCACGTGTGTGTGTGTGTGAGTGTGTGTGTGTGTGTGTGTGTGTTTGGGTATTTTCATCCTGGCCCCCATAAGGGTTCCTAATGACCAATTTACATAATTAACACGCTGAAGCATGGCAGGCTGCCTCGGTGACACACACACACACACATACACAGGGGTTCAGTGGCGGCAAAGTTGACACAAAGCCAAAAACTCTCTCCTTCTTCGTTGGCTTTTATTCCTCCACTTACTCCGAGTTCCTTCTTTCACTCCGGTTGTCAATACTTTCATTATTCAGACTCTGTTCTGTCTTCCTATCTAATAATTCTTAGTGGTAAACACGTCTTATCAACACGGACTGAGAGGAATGTTCCTTGTTGACACTTAAAATAACAAAAGTTGAAATTCACAACATTAAAACAAACAATAAATCCTAAAAGTTTCCAGGTTAATTAAAAAAAGATGCTGGTGCTCATCCAACAAATAATAATAATAGAGGCATGTGGCACCTTGCCTGAAAACAAACAAACAGTAGAAGAATATATTTCTTTTGAACAGAAACTCCACTTAATTTTAAAAATGTTTTTGCACTGTTGCAGCTCAAAATTAGCTTGTATTTATCTCCTTGGAGTCGGAAGTTAAGCCGAATTCTGTGGAAGCTCCTCGGCCGACTGACTCTTATTTAAAAAGCCTCAACTTCTCTGCAGAAATACTAAGTCAATCTTTATACTGTGGTATTGTTTTGCTGTATGGTTTGTTTGTTTTGAGTTGTAGAGTTTGGTGTGGAGGATTTATATCTTTATATGTGGGGGCATGAAAAACTCAAGACAGAGACTCATCAGCCAGACATTTCTCTGTTCTCTGTTAAAGAGCGCCTGAGATTGACACTAAAATGAGAATTGCTGGTCCACCGTAAGTGAGCCTGGTCAAGCTAACGTGTTGTTGCTAACTTCGGGGCTAACCCCCTGCGATAGGTGAGTATTTTCTTTGTCTTGAGGAGCTGCAGCATTTATTAACTGACTAACTGTAGTCTGTACTGTACATTTACTGCCAGATTAACAACTTACCACTAAACTTTTCCTCTGGTCCGCTCGCGTTCACGTCACGTTTCTGCCGCTCGCACAACTACACGCGCACATTCACACACATGCACATGCACTGCCTTATTCCTTAACGGAGCTACGCTACTCTTGTACCTTCCACATAGATGACCTTTGAAGAACGAAGAGAGGGAGGACGACTAAAAAAAATCCACAATAACGTAGGGTTTTATTGTGCTCACACAGTGCACGAGTGAAAATCATTAGTAGCCCGTTGATATTAATGATCATCTGAAATTTTAGCAACGGCGCTCATAATTTTGCAGCGGCAGTGCGCTTTTTGGAAATTATTGCTCCATTAATAAGATTTGACTTATAGTAACTTTGATGTCTGGCGTGTGGTCGTTGATTGACAGCTGTGATTGACAGTTGGCTCTGGGACTCGCACTGAGTCGGACTATTGCCGCAATATTTCACTAAGTTTAATGTTACTTGGTTATGGCGCCTGCCCTGTTAGCATAACGTTAGCTCAAGGTCGCCAGCTCTAAGCTAGCGTTTGCTCCAGTCGTGTTTCCAGATCATGAAAGGCAACAACTCGCACTCCTTTAAAAGATGGCGCTGACCATAAGCTCACAACTCGCTACGTCCGTCTTTATATACAGATTGCGGTGACTGTTGATTGTCGACATCTGGGCTAAGAAGAACCGACGCTAGCTTATACGCTGACATCTCCTGTCTTGACTTGAACCTTGATCTTCCTCCCTTACTAATAAATTTTATTACAAAGTACCACACAACATCTGATATGTTAGAGGAAGATATCACACGAAACTTCAAAAAAGTCTTCAAAAAAATAGAAAGGTGAGTGAGCTAATGTTATGCGTCATTCTTCCATGACTTCACTGGTGTTTCACTGGGAGCTGCAAGGTCCCATTGAAGTGTAAAAAAGGTTAAAACTCTCTCTCTCACACACACACACACACACACACACACACACACACACACACACACACACACACACACTCTCTCTCTCCTCATCAAGCCTGCCGTGTGCATAGTTTAATGCCAGCACGCCAGGCAGACTAAAATCGAACAGGATTAGATGGACAGAACATATTAATCCACCCCAGACAATGAAAGGCTAAAATCCATCATATGGATTAGTTATGAAAAATGATATTTACCCAAAACTCAATCAGACCGACGTCTGAGTGGAGGAAAATAAATATGTAGAACATTATTTCAGCAGCCTGAAATGAAACCTGTGTTAGTTTGGGAGTGTCATTGTTTCAGAAGTTATTTTCAGAAACATGAGCGAGCGCTCAGACCACAAACTTTCAAAAGCTCTGATAGTTCTGTTTTTCACAAATGTCAAATCTCCATCAAGTACAAAAGTTCTATGATTGATCCCATCAGAAAACAGCAACATCTTATTATCTTAGAGCGCGAGATGACGTCATAAAGAAACAACAACAACAAAATATTCAATTACTGAGTGACCTTCGTTAATGTGCAAACCCAAGAGAAGCAGCAAAGTAAACGACCATATATGTTTGTTTGATCATGTGACTCCAGAACGACACATAGGAGCGTTTTCTAATCTGGCGCCTCCATCGGCAGGACAGGAGATTTGTGTTAAGTATAAATAAAGTTACTACTTCCTGCCACCATCTTCCTCACGGCTACAATAATAACCATGTGGTTAACGTTACGGGACGATCGTGGTCAAGATAAAACAATGTCGACTCGGAGTTTGGTGATTTCCTTCTTTGTTCTCGTCATAATTACTTAAAAATACTTTATTTGGGAGGACTGTCTCTTAAAAAATGACTTAAATGAGTCTTTCCAGGTCTGTTTGATGGCAGCTGATAGTTCCTCAATGTGCTCCTGATCAGATTCTTCATATATCAGTCATCATCAATCCATCCTGTGTGTCTAAGCTGTATTTCTGTTTTTCATGTATCACACGTCTGTCCGTCCTGGAGGAGGGATCTCTCCCCTTTCTTCCATTTTTTTTTCTCCGCTGTTAATGGATTTTTTTTTGGAGGGGGAAGTTTTTCTTTAACTGAATCGAGGGTCTAAGCATAGAGGATGCTGTGTTGCTGTACAGATTGTAAATCCCCCCCTGAGGCGAATTTATGATTCATGATATTGAGCTACATAAGTAAAAATTGACTTAATGTGTACGATGAAGAGAAGCAACAAAATCTCTCATCAGAGAGCTTGGAAAATATGATTTAAACAATTATCAAAATAGATGCAGATTCATTTAATAGTTGCAGCTTTACAGTCAGGTTGTTTTGGACTCTTTATGCCCTCTAGGGTCATACGGGGTAAGAACTCTGACAACAGCCATATTTATACACGGTAATAAGCATTATTCCTCTAATAAGGTTACAATAAAAGCTTATATTTTATCTCTAGTGGCACTTTTTTAAAGCCCAACCCCAACTTTATTTTGTTTTCCTTCAGATCAGCACTATATCATCATTTCCTCAGATGGAGCAGGACTGATAGTTTATATATATATAAATATATATATATATATATATATATATAAATATATAAAGGAAACAGCATTGAGGTTCCGCCAATGCAAATACAATTTAATGTGAAGAAAAAGGGAATGCTAATTCACCTGGGAGAACCGAGAGAGTGTGTGTGTGTGTGTGTGTGTGTGTGTGTATTGAGTCTCCCAGTGAGGGGTGTGTCTGGTGTTGTATTTCCAATCTGTAGTCTGAATAGTGAGTCCGAGAACACACTTGACTGCTGTAATGAGGAGCTCTCAGCCCCCTCTGTGTGTGTGTGTGTGTGTGTGTGTGTGTGTGTGTGTGTGTGTGAGTATAAACAGACTGAGCTCAGGGAAGGGGTGAAAGAAAGAGTGAATAAAATGAAGAGAGAAAAAAAAAAAGATAAAAGTAAGAGAAACTCCAGAGTGCTGAAAAGAGGAACAAGAATCTCTGGCTCCTTTTTATTCCTTCTGTCTCGCCTGTACAAACATGTCCTCCCCCTTCATCCCCCCTCTCTCTCTCTTCACCCCCCTCCTCCTCTCCTTTTCAACTGCCCTCTTTATCTCTCTTCTTCCTCCTCATCTTTCTCCCTGCTGAAACACAAAACCCTTGTAATCCTCATGATCCAGGCCCGTCCTGAGGGGAAGGGAAGAGACGGAGAGATTCTGAGAGGGGGAAAGAGAGAGAGAGGGAAACGAACCAGAGGGTAACATGAAGAGGACGAAGACTACAGGAAGAGAGAGACAGACAAAAAAACAATCACCAAACTTCCACAAAATATCCAGGATGCTTCGGTTATTATTCAGTTTCCTCATTTAATTAACATAGTTTCTGTAAACAAACACGACAGCTTTATAATTTCTGATTAGAGCTGCAACAATTAGAGAATGAACCGTATACCAGATGCTCTTTAGTTCCAGATCCTGAAAATGGGATAATTTGCTGTTTTTCTTTGTCATATATGAGAGAAAAGGACTGACACATAGAGACAGACGACCGTTCATACTCATATTCATACCTACAGGCGATTTAGACTCATCAATTAACCTGATCTGCATGTTTTTGGGGGCAAACTGGACCAAACAACTAAAAAATGTCCATCAGAGCCGTAAAATACTCCTCAGTCAGACATCTTTCAATACACACATATAAAAATATCTTGTTGCTGCTGCACAATTAAAGCTTTTCACCACTCAAACGTTAAAAAACTCTGTTTTATCTCTTCATTTAGCAGCCAAAGTTAAACTTAAACTGACCTGAGATACGCTGACCTGCTTGATATGCGTTCAGTTATACCGTCCAGTAATCACACGTGCAGATAAGACAGTCATTCATGTTAACAACTGCAAACTCATTGGCACATAAAATAAAAAATAAGAAACATTTTCAGCACTTTTCTTTAACTCTGCGGCTGAGCTGTAAACATCAGAGGGAGGAACGACGCAGGATAAAGCAGCCACAGTAAGCTGATTACATAAAGATAATCACAAAGTAAGAAAAACTTTTGTTGTATGGAAGCCCACTAGGACCATAAAGTTTTGTAGCGCTGTAACTTTCAGACACAGTTTTTATGCACTCGCTTCCTGCCTCATCATAAACACAACTGAACTACTCAACCTTTGCTTTCAGGGATCAATAAGCTAACAGAAAAAAAAAAAAAAAAAAAAGCATATTTCTTAACAATCTTCTTCCAGATATTGATATATTTGTGTCTTGATACCAAACCTTTTTGGCCTCTACGTTGCATTTTACATTACGGGGCCTCCAAGTGGACTCTGGGGAAGTATATGAAAAAGTTCAAATCCGATACAGACCGGCCGCACATGCTGCATGATATTGAAGATGTGCAGTAAGTAATGCATGATGCTGCAATAGTCATGAGATACATTAAAGGGTCATTATTCCCAAACCTGATAGGAAAGAGAAATACGATCGATAGCGTTAAATGTTGAACTACCGACTGCGACCAAAACATTTCAGGATTCATGACCACTTGTAGCCAGAGGGAAAATATTAAAAAAAAAAAAACTTTCCATCCTCTGCTGTGAACCCTACAACGATCTGTCAAAGCAAACTCCCATTTTAAAAAGCAGCTTAAGGCCTCTTATGCAACCAGTGACACGCCGTTCATCTTTAATGGAGGTCCTGCCCAGAGAGATGAAACCGCTGATGAGCTGTGATTTAGACAGAAGTGCTGTGACGAGAACAAAGGCTCCTCTTCCTCTCTGCGAGGGGTTTGGTTTACATCAGACGAGAACCGGGAGAGTTTTGAACGGCGGAAAAAAAAAAAAAAAAAAGAAGTCCACCTACTTTACTCTGCAATTTATTTCAGGGGGAGGGAGGGGGAAGTGGCGACGAGAGGGTAAGCAGACAAAAAGCCATCAGAGCGGAGTTATCAGGAGGCTTCAGGACACACACGGAGTCATCTACTCGTCGCTGATAATAAGAGTCTGTTAGAAGTTCTTTTCTCAATTCAATCAACGACATAATTTAAAAGGCACCTAAACTATTTACATCACATTTTCTCCTGCCGTCTGAGTTCAGAGTCGTGTTGCTGTGTTTTTCTTCACGGCCGAGCGGTCGCCTCCAGGCTCGAGAGCTCTGGTAGCAAACTGTGATTTTAAGACCAACATCTCACACCGACAGAACGTTTCCTCCTTCTGAAGAATTCAATTGAGAGCAGTGGAGTATAATAAATCTTTAAAATACCAGTAGAAATTAAATCCAAAAGTTGATACAAATGTGAAAATGTGTCGCCTTCAAACTAAGAATACTTGCAATTAGGGATATTATCAGCACGTCATCGGTATCGGCCGATATAAGCTCTAAAATGAAATATCAGCATCGGCCAAAATGAACATTTTCTGCATAACTGTGCTTCCCTCCATGGACTGTTTCACCCCGCCGGTCTCAGTGCTTCCTCTGCAGGCCCCACTTCACACAGCTGCCTGTCAGACCAGCTTGGTTGATCCGGTTGTATCCAAACGGAGAGCCGGGGCTAACATTAGCTGGGATGCTAGCTGGCTGTGCTTCTCTTCGGTCATGCTGCTGCTAACGCTCCGCTAGCCTCTCAGCTAACGTTAGCCCCGGTTCTCCGTGTTGATCATACTTAGTACAATCTAGCCAGCTGGAAAAAAATATGTGCATATATCGGTATTGGCAATTGGCCACAATGAGTTGGAAATATCGGCATATCGGATATCGGCAAAATATCCAATATCGTGCATCCCTACTTGCAATACAATAGTGATTCCCAGTCTGGGTGTTCAGACGAAGCTCCCAGGAACAGCGCTGGGATGAGAGGCGATTTTGCCATTGTGGTCAAAGTCGGTACTGCAGGTCACATGATGCAGAGAGACCTCTTCCCTTTCCTAAATGCTACTCTCACACTCTTTGTATTAGATAATGTCCAATAAAGTTGTATCAGAAATTCTTGGTTCCTGTTTTCTGTATTGTAGGACTACTTTACTTTTTTCCTACTGTTCTACTCTCCTCTCTTTTTTGGCCTCAAAACGAGAAGTTAAAAAAACTGTTTTTGGCGTCTGAGCTCCCAGTAAGTGACTTTATATTAGAATGAATGAAGTGCGACATCTTGGACCACTGAATCCAGTTCTCCTAATACATCCAAGGGATCTGGATATAAATGTGAAGGATGGAAAGACGATTAATAGGATAGAAAAGCAGAAAAAATACTTCAAATGCTTCAAAACAGTGCTGTGCAAAAGTTTTAGGCACTAAAAGTAACGTGAGGATGCTTTCAAAAATAGTTTTTATTTATCAATTAACTTCATACAAAGTTCATTAAACAGCAGCACCTGCACACAGTTTTCCAGGTATTCGGCAGGTCGGTTGTTCCTGCATCTTGGAGAAGTTGCCACAGTTCTTCTTCTGTGGATTTCAGCTGCTTCTGTCTGTTCATGTTAATCCCAAACTGACTCCATGATGTTGACATCAGGGCTCTGTGGGGGCCAAACCATCTGCTGCAGGACTCCTTGTTCCTTTTTTTTTTTTTTTTTTTTTTTTTTTTGCTGAAGATAGTTTTTATGACTCTGGCTGGATGTTTGGGGTCATTGTCATGCTGGAGAATAACTCTGGGACCGATCAGACGCCTCCCTGATGGTACTGCATGACCTAAAAGGGCCTCAAACTTTTGCACAGTACTGTATATTCCTCCATTTTTTCTTTTCTTTTCTGTCTTGTGACTTTTAGAATAATTCTTCAGGCCATTAAAAATTATGTAGAAAGAGAAAATAATTATTCTTTGGTCCTTTTGTTCTGGTCACTAGACATTGCTTCTCTTTTAGATCCCTTAAACTGGGACTTCCTGGAGAACGCTGCAACTTAATTGGTGATTTCAAGACACTCTAGTGGATATAACGAAACACCGATAAAACCATCATGAATTTTAAAACACTCCCTTCTGTTTTCACTTTATTATTTATTCACGATATTCATCTGAAATGTTTCCTGTTTGGAGGAGTCGACACAGAGGTAGTTAGCGGCGGCGTCTAGGAGCCGTTAACTCACATCTGTCACGTCATTTGAAGAAATAGGCCAATTAAAGAGATGTCATTTCTATAAATCAGCTTACAATTAACTCTAGAGCTGCAATGATCTCATCAATACTTGTCCTCATTTTTGTAGCTATTTTTCTTGGGCTACATTTCTCACTCTGACACATGATGGTGATGATGATGATGATGATGTTCTCATTCTTAATACAAAACTCCTTCACGGCCGTCAATGAGCACAACAAGAGCTATTTCAACCACCAAATAAAAACTGGTGGTACTGGTGGAGGTCTGCAACCACAAATGTTTACCCATCCCGCCAAATTAAAACACCACTCCTCTCTCCATAACCGACGCCCCGCTGTTTCACACTGATTCCTGATTCCTCACCGCGTGGTGTCCCACCCCTACAAATGTTTTTTAACAGGGATTACATCACATCAAGGAAGTAATGATCCCATTTTCAGGGAAAACAGCATCCCTAAACCTGTTTTACTACCTAAAAGACTCTAATTTAATTGTGTCTGAGAACTTTAACAGCCTGGAATCGAGTTGTTAATATAATTCAAGACGTTTAAAGACTTTCTCGAGACCTACAAACACCCTGATGAACAAAACACAAAGTAAAAAAAAGTGGGGGAGAAGAAAAAAAAAGCACTTTTGGTTGCTTAATAATTGTTTCTAGTTGCACAAAGCCAGAAAAATATGAGAGAAAGGCCGTCACAGCTGAAGAGCAGCAAAATGGTTTAATTCAAAATGATGACAGTGAATGATTCAAGAGATCAAAATGATCCAGGAGATTAAAAATCCAGCCTGTAGCAAATATGGGGGTGAGGGAGAAGATAAAGATATGAGGGGTGGAAAAAGAAAAATCTTTAGAAAGTTGTTTCATTATCTTACTGAATCCTTCCTGAAGCTTTTGGGAAAAAAAATGTTTGAACAGTTGAATAGAGGAAGTACACTCATGCTCACACACACACACACACACACACACACACACACACACACCCACACACAACGAGAAATCTAGCTCTGAGGGGAGATAATCTTTAGAGAATAATTTTATTCTCCCATTAAATCCTCCCAGATGCTCCCAAAGAATATTTGAATGAGAAAAAAAAAAAAAACACACACATACACATAAAACCACACACTGGTGGTATTCACGCTTCCTGATGAAACACTCATTTGACACGGGTAACAGCCTAGTTACACACACACACACACACACACAAACACACACACACACACACACACATATACATATAATATAGGCCTACATGTGTCGGTATCATATAGACACACACACACACTTGGAAAAGACAAAGACAAAGACAAAGGACGAACGCAGCGCTGACAGACAGACGTGTGTATTTGTAATTATCTTGATGCTTTTCATGTCACTTCACTTGATTTGTCTATGCTCTTTCATTACATGAGTGTGTGTTAGTGTGTGTGTGTGTGTGTGTTTGTACTCCTACTTTCTCCTCTCTGTACTGTGACATTCTAGTTCATTAATTCTGACAGTGCTGTATAAACTTTAAACTCCTCTCAGCTCCCGTGAGGCTCAACGCGCCGCCGCGCAGATCAAACCGAGCGCTCATCCACGCTGTGTGTGTGTGTGTGTGTTTCTGTGTGTGTGTGTATGTGTGTGTGTGTGTGTGTATTACTGCCAGACAAGCATTTTTCAAGCAAATTATCAAGGGCTACATGGGCTGATGGTTATTTTCATTATCGACTATTTAGTCTTAAATAATTAGAATCATTTAGTCTATAAAATATCAGGAAATAATGAAAAATGTCCATCAACAACTTTCTAAAAACCTTTATGATATAAAGAGAATCTGGAACTCTTTCTTTCATAAATGCTAAAATCTATTTGTGATCCTCATAATTATTTGTTCTTGTTTTGCTTTGAAAAATACAATAAAAAGCCATAAAAAGCTAAAATTACATAAATAAATAATAAATAATTTGCAAGAACAAAAAGCAAAGATTAGAGGAAAGACTGAAAAAACTCATTTTGTGCTTCTCGTATCCTGTTAATCTCCTGAGCTCTCAGACTAACCTTAAAACAGACCTGATGACTTAAATGAATAATCAGTTATAAAAAAAACCAAACAATTGATGATTGGTTTTCTGTCAGGAGACTCATTGATTAACTGACTGTTTCAACGCTAGAATCAGCCGTACAGGTGACATGTTTAACTCCCCGTCGTTAACGCATGACCGGGTACGTTTCATTATCATGTGTTAGGTCGTGTGTGTGTGTGTGTGTGTGTGTGTGTCTGCAGCTGATCTCTGCTACTACTGGACCCATCAGCCTCATATCTTTTGTGCTCATGTATGGCTGTTCATGGTTGCAGTGACTCACAATTGTTGAGAAACCTACTTTATAAAGCGTTTTATACCGTCCTAGTCTGTTGCAGGCCACGTTTTGACCTTTGTCGCGGCTCAAAAACCGACATCAATAGAAATATTTGGTCTCATCTTGAACCGAAGCATCTGCAGATTAATTCCATACCCGATATGTTATGATCCGCTAATGTTAGGCATGACATAGAGATGATTAAATCCCTGTTTTTGTTAGCTTCGCCGCCATCTGGACTGTAAGGGAGCTGGGAGGGACGACTGAGTGAGATTCAACTCTTCTTTGTTTGAGAGGTTTTATTTTATGTGGTGTGTTACAAAGAAAAAGTTCCAAGTAAATAACAAAATGTTCTAGATAAATAATGTTTATACTGAGACGTTTGGATTTATCGTCTGGTTTATTGTTACCTTATTGAGTTTATACAGTTAGATGAACCCAGCAGGACCATCACATTATTCTCTGCATCTTTTAAAGAAAACTGAGACTAGTTCTTTATATTTTACACGTTCATGTTACATAATGTTGAAAAATAAAAAGCAGCTGAATCAGATCATCCATCACATGTATCACTAACAGTTTTGACTTGATATCTGTATCTTCTGACGTCTTCATGCTGTTTCATTTTGTTTTAGCACCGTTACGCAACACAAACACACTCTCCAGCCAAACGCCAGGCTTGTCCTGTAAATACTCCCTTACACCCCCCCCCCGGATCAGCCTCCCTCTCAAGTCTAACGAGCTAATTAATGACCAGTCAATCAGACATCAAAGGCTACACCCAGAGGGGGAAGCGGTAAGTCCATATTTGGAAACTTTCCAAACCACATGACCACAAACTGAGTGCAGATAATGTGCACAAACTTCATTTGATGAATCCCGAGGGAATAAAGCTCAGATTGAAGTAAAGACACAATAATTAAAAGAGTGAAAATCAGTGAAAGGCACAAAAAAAAAACATAATTTATGAAGAGAAGCTCACGAGTGTTGCTGTGAATTATTGATCACTCCTTTGTTATTTCATCTGTTGAATTTCAAACTCAGAAACAGGCAGAGCAGCCATGTTTCTGTTGGACTACTCTGATCTCCCACGCCACCTGAACTACCCACCGTGCCCTTTTCACCTCAGTTTTATTTTCCCACTGCGTTTGAACACTGATGCAGCATTTCAAAAGGTAGAAACATGAAAAATGTTCTATACTAATGTTACATATGATGGAGCTAACGTTAGCCACATGAACTCATGTTCTTTTCTTGTTTTTTTTAAATAAAAATTCTTCGCACAGCGTCTATTTACCGGAAATTTTCAGAGGCTTCTCACATCTCATTACGTTAAAATCATCAGATGAAGTGTTACTGAATATAATTGTTAGTTACAGCCTAAAACATTTTGTCAAACTGCTATTTCCAAAGTAAATAATGAAGCTTCAACTCTGTGTAATGACTTCTCAGCGTTTCTGTTCGACTAGTCCGATCTCCCACGCCACCTGAACTACCCACCGTGCGCCTTTCACTTAAGTTTTCAATTTTCAGAAGCTTCTCACATCTCATTACCTCAACGTGACGGAAAATTTCTGACATTTTAAAGACAAAACAATTAATTGAAAAAAAAAAACCATCAGATGAAGTGTTACTGAATATAATCGTTAGTTACAAACTGCTATATCTAAAGTAAATAACGAAGCTTCAACAGTGTGTGATGAATTCTCAGAACAGAATTTGCTTTTAAAAGAAGAAGAAACAAACCGTTCTGTTGACGCTCGGTCTGTTAAACCATTAAAGTCTATTTTTAAGACACTCTGTGGATGTCATGTAACAGGTATTTCTTACGTAAGACAAAAGACAAACCGACAAACGTGTTTCTATGTGCAGAGAGAGAAAAGGCAGGAAAGAGGACACTTCTCATCTACTGTATCGCTGAGAGTCAGTAAAGCTCTACAAGGATCTATCTACTATGTTGCACACACACACACACACACACACACACACACACAGAGTCCATTTTGTAAGTAAGAAATGAAGAGAATAATAGAGAAAGAGGCTGTAGAGAGCAGTGAAGTAAGCTGTTAAAGCCATCAGAGGCAGGGAGGGTCCCTGCTGTTGTCCATAAAAGCTTAAATGTAGCAGACAGCTTAGTGAGTCTGCCTCAGTACTCTCCCTCCTCCTCTTCACTTTTCACTTCTTCTCCCCCCCCCCCCCCCCCCACCCCGTCTGCAGCGTTTCAAAGTTCATGTATAATAAAAATGAGCTGCAGGTATTCCTGATTCAGCTCTTCTGTGATCAAAAAGGAATTAAAGGAGTGAAACATTCGGCTCTTGCTCGGCAATAACAAAGCTCCGCTGCGGACCGTGTGCACAGTCGCAATAAATATATGCAGTGAAAACCAAAAAATTGACACCTCGGGGTGCAAAGGCCGACCGCTGGCATGGGTACGCCCGAATAAATTATGATTAGATTCAAGAAAAGTTTAGAAATTCAGGAGAAACTAAAAGTGAAAGACAGTAAGTGATACTGGACTTTAGTGCTGCCAAATGGTGCATCAGTAGTGATGGATAAAAATGATAATTAATAATGTAACTACAGTAATTAAGGGCTCTTTAGTTTCTCGTTATGGAAAATTGAATCTTATTGATGCATCCTTTCTGGTCAAATATGAGCTAAAAGTAACAGAGCAGGACGTTTGCTGCTTTCTATAGATGCAAAACAGATCAGGAATAAACAGGAAGTGATGATATTAATATCTCTACTTCCTCTGGAATAGATCATACGAGAAAAGATGAAAACTTGCTGTGACGGAGTTTGTGAGAAAGTTAACAGACGCTGAAAATTGCAAAAAATACGGCTTCAAGTTTTAGGATAAACTGTCAGAAGTGAAGTGATAATGTATTTGTGTTTGTTCACTCAGTAGCTATCATTAAAAACAAGACTTAACTAAAAGGATTTTTATTCAAATGCATCAGTTAACAGCTAATTACTTTGAAAACAGCTAAAATCAAGTGTTGGTTATGAAATGATTTTTTTGGAGAAAACTGTGACAAAGAGTTCAAAATCAAATGAGACTAAACCAACGAAGTGAAACGTATCTCCACATTCACATCAGCAACCATTTTGATAATCAAATAATCATTTTAGTCTTGTTTAAAGCAAAAATACCAAATATTTGCTGGTTCCAGCTTCTCAAATGTGAAGATTTGATGCTTTTCTTCGTCGTACATGACAGTGAACCGAGTATCTTTGGGTTGTGGACTGTTGGTCGGACAAAATAAGACATCTGAAAACGTCAGCTTGGGAACTGTGGGAAATTATAATAGCAAAAACAATTAATTGGTTAATAATAAGATAATGAAAATAACCGTTAGTTGCAGCAACTAGATGCAACATCTGCAGCAGAGGTTCCAGTAGTTAAAAAGGTTCAGCATGCTTGAAACAAACAAGGTCATGTCCGTGTCTAAAGGTGAGTGTGTTTATAGCTGTTCAGCTGCATCCCGCTGCCTCTCCGATCCCTCATCGGGAACATCTCATGTTTTTTGAGTGTCTCTGTTATCCCGACCCATTGAATCCTACCGGACGACTCTTGGAACACATTCTTGGAGTTGCACTCGGGTTGTACGCTCAAAAAGTGACGAAAGAGCTCGAGAGAGAAGTTAAATCCCAGCGTTCTTCTCTTGCCTCTGCACAGCTGGCCAATCGTGGTTGAGTGGGTGTGATTGTCGATTTTGTGAAAAATTGTCTGACCCCAAAAAAGGTTTCAGACACCGTCAGACAATCAAGAGAAGCATTTTGTTTGAAGCACGCTGAAGCTCTTCAGCATCAACAGGTTTTCACGGCTGTGATTTTGACTGTTTTTGGACGTGCACGGCTACGAGCTCACTGCAGGATTATACAGTCGATACTGAACATAGACGTTGTTCAGCAAACTCAAAAAGACTTTCATCTCTTTGCAGTGTTACAAAGCAAGAACTCCCACACATTGCATGACAGTGAATTATGTCTCCTTGCACTGGAGAGGCTGTGAACAAGTACCAGGTGCTGGAATGGATTTTCTGAAAGGAAACTTTGCAGCAGCAGAGCACAGTATCGCTCGGAAAACCAACAAAACTGGAACCAGATGTTCCCATGACAGAGCCTTTAAATAGAAGAAGAAACAAATGTAAGAAGTACTTGACAGGAAGAACGGAGAGCAACAGCCTCCGCGGTGAAACGGACAAATAAAGGGCGCGACCTCTAGAAATTCTTCTCAATGAACCAACATTGTCGCAGCACTGAGTGATCTCTGGTAAGTTGAACTATTGAGCAGCAGCAGAAAAAAAAAAAAAAAACGGGGACAAGATGAAAGGCAAAGACAAAGTTTCTTCTTCTTTGGTCCAATCCAGCGGCGAGTTGGAGCAACTAAAAGAGTATAAAAGCTTTCCACCGTGGGGGAAGAGACAGAAGCCACACTCTGCTGGCTCACAAAGAAAAGAAAATACTAAAAACCACACAAGAGCATCCATCCATCCATCCACGCCCTCCTCATACACATGCACAACAACACACACACACACACACACACTGCACACACTAAACTGCTGGCAACAATCCCGAAACTATTCGATCACACACACACATACACACACACACATACACACACACACACACCACAGTACCAGTTGGCAGCTGATAAAAGTCTGCTCCAAGTCATCAACTTTGCCTTCTAAGTCTCCTTCTTCTTCTTCTTCTCTGTTCTTTCCGTTCTTTTCTGCCATTTTCATTGCTTTCATCCTTCTTGACTTTCTTCCATATATTTTATATTTTTTTCCAATGTCTCCTCTTTTTTTTTTTTTTTTTTTTTGCAATGTTCCTTCACAATTCATCCATCACTATTCGGACATCTTTTCTTCCATCCTTCCTGGCATCCTTGCATCCTTCCTTCCTTCCTTTCTCTACATCGTTAAGGCTATAAATTAATGAGCTGATTAAGGGGATACAATGAAAATGATGGACACACACTGAGTTTTGGCAGCTCTCGGGAGATGTTTGCCATCTTTGTGTGTGTGTGTGTGTGTTGAAAGAAGAAAAAAAAAATGGACTCGAGTCAAACCCACACACCTCAAATCTTACGCAGTGATACAATTCTGGGACTAAACCCAAACACAATAATCAGACTGCCAGCCAGACACACACACACACACACACACCATGTCTGAGTATTATGTGAGGTAGTGAGGTAAGCAATGATGTGATGAGGAAGATTAATAGAAAAGAGAAAGAGAGACGACTTGATGAAAGCTTTCTGTAATATCCATACGTCTTGTAGTTTTGTTCCACACACACAAAAAAAAAAACTGTGTTTACTGAACTGGTGGTTATATTATTCATTCACTTTGGTTTGACTGATGTGGCTTTGAGAAGGTCAGTATTGATATTTTCTGGACTGAATCTGCTGAGAGCTCATGTTTTGTACCAATGTTCAATATTTAAAGAATAAACACTGTGGCTGACTGAGTTTCTATCGGGTTGTTTCTATGTTTCTCTTGGATTCGCTCAGAGATTGGACCCGAGAGCGACTGAAGATAAGTTTGTTTTTGTATAAACTGGACTAGATTTGGGTAATAAGAAGATATAAACCACGAGTCAAAAAGAGATTTGTTAACTGGTTTGCTGAGATGTAATATCCGCTTGTACTTGGATGTTGTGAGGGCAAATCAACTAGCAGGACTACTTTATGTCAACATTGGATTTACAAGATTTATGAATCGATGTGAAGCGTCAACAAACATCAGTGTCAAACTGCTGGTTCTGCTTCTCTGTCTGGATAAATGCTGCTTCTGTTATGCTGTAAATTCGTTGCACTTTCACACGTTTTGCATTCAAACGCTCAGTCTGATGTGTCAAACTTGTCAAATGCATGTTTAGACAACAACTCCAGATTCTGTTTATCTTTAAAAGGTAACACATCATTGCTTTCCCTCATAGCTTCCCGCGGGAAGTTATGGTTCATATTAATCTCATTACGACATATGCATGTGTAGTGTTAGCAGTTGTTTCACGGGGGCCACTGTGATGCACCCTGAGGCCCCCCAGCGGACTCAAGTCGCGTCCCCCTCCTGGAGCCATCTGCTGGGCTTTTTCTGCAGCCGGTCTCAGGAAACTCACAGCAGCAGGAGGTTGATGAGAAAAGATGTACTGTGAATTTTTTTTACTGTTGCTCAAAAGCGTTTGCTGTGATTGTGTAAAACACTGCAGGCAAAGCAGGTGGAAATATCATTTGTCTACATGTTTATGCTTGTTGAACAGGTGGTTTGATAAATTATTCTTATTGGGTTTTTACTTGCAAAGCTTTTATTGCACTTACGGTACAGTATCTTTCACATCACCTGGTTCACTGTGACCATCGTGGTGTGTCTCACCAACAAAGAGAAGAACACGTGACTTGGGCTTGTCTTGACTGACTTGGCAGGGTTTTTCCTGCCAAGTCAAGTCCAAGCCTTGTGAAAAGAAGTCCAAGAAAGAAGTGCGCAGGTCAGTCAAGACAAGTCAAAGTCAGGTACCAAGTCCTGTCAAAGCAACTCTCAACTCAGTCAAGTCAATGTCCAGTCTCAGTTTTTCAATCATCAAGTCAATTAAGTCAAATCCGAGTCAAGACTCAAATTACGTGCCGATTCAGGCAAGACAAGTATCAAATTAAGTCCAATGTCAATCCAGATGAGTTCCAGTCGAGTACCAGGTCTTGTCAAAGCAATTTCCAAGTAAATCAAGACAAGTCGAAGTTTTGTCAGAACAAGTCCCAAGTCACCCTAAACAAGTCCGTGTAAAGTCTTGACAAAACAAGTCCCAAGTCAGTCAAGACAAGACCAAGTCAAGTCCAAGTCTTGTCAAATGAAGTCTCAAATGCCAAGTCACATGAGACAAATCAAAGTCAGGTACCAAGTCTTGTCAAGGCAGCTCTCAACTCAGTCAAGTCCATGTCCAGTCTCAATTTTTCAATCATCAAGTCAATTAAGTCAAATCCAAGTCAAGTCTCAAGTCTTGTCGAAACGAGTCTCAAGTTACGTACCAATTCAGGCAAGACAAGTATCAAATTAAGTCTGATGTCAATCAAGACGAGTTCAAGTCGAGTACTGGGTCTTGTCAAAGCAATTTCCAAGTAAATCAAGACAAGTCAAAGTTTTGTCAGTCCCAGGTCACCCTAGACAAGTCTGTGTCAAGTTTCAAGTCATGTCCCAAGTCAGTCAAGACCACATCAAGTCTTTTCAAAACAAATCTCAAGTCAAGTCTCAAGTCCATCGAGACAAGTCAAAGTCAGATATCAAGTCTTGTCAAAACAAGTCTCTAGTTTAGGTTTAGGACTTGGGTTTAGTTTAGTTTTAGGATTACAGCGGTATTTCTTTGGTTGGGGGATGAATGTAAATAAAGGAAAATATTTATGCTCATATGAAAGGTTATCCATTTATTTGTTCAGGAGGGAAGCCGTATAAAAGCTGCTGAAAATAAAAATCAAAGCCAACCAGGAAAAAAAAAAAATAAAACTGAGCTGAACAGGACTTTATCAGCTTCAGTTGGTGCACCTCAAATATGAGAGAGGGATGACGGATTTCACCCTGAGAAAATGGTATCTTACACACACACACACACACACACACACACACACACACACACAAAGGCCCTTGTATTTGCTTTCATAAGATTTGACAGAGTGACAAGCTACAAGCTCCCATGGAAGGCTGAGAAAATGAAGCAGTTTATGGGAACAAGAACTACTTTAAACACACACACACACACACACACACACACACACTGGATAACACAGCAGAGGGGGGAATGAAAGATTGAGAACACGGAGGCAAGAGGGAAACAGTGATGGATGGAAGACAGACGGGGAAGTGGAGGAGAGGAACACACACACACACAAACACACACACACACACACACACACACTGTGGCGATACGCTTTAATATGAGTTGGCAGACTGCGAGCGGACAGAAGCAGATCATAGAAAGCAGTCATTCAGATTAGACGACCATTCAAATCAACCAGTCACACTGGAAGGTCTCATTTTTAGTCCAGTGTGAGTTTCTGAACAGCAACACATTCGAAACCGCTGATAAAAATACTCAAATAATTAAGACGTTTAAACTTGTCAACTTTCATATAAACTATTTTTGAAATATTCTGTTTTTCTTCCAAGAAAAGAAGGATTCTCTGCAGGCTAGAAAAGTCTCTGAAACAGTAGAGAACCGAGGTCATGAACTCAGAGAGATCGAAAGCCATAAATGGCCAAAAAGCTCCGCAGGCAGTAACAGAGAGAGAAAAGTGTTACCACCTTCACTGTGGTAGATAATCTTTGTGTGCATACT
Source organism: Thunnus maccoyii (assembly GCF_910596095.1). NCBI lineage: Eukaryota > Metazoa > Chordata > Actinopteri > Scombriformes > Scombridae > Thunnus > Thunnus maccoyii. The sequence goes on along the minus strand of NC_056555.1, from coordinate 21,543,693 downwards.
GTATTTTCTTTCATGTTCGGTGGCGTAAGAGTTAGTCTGAAGGGTTAGTTTTCACATGTCTGGAATCTTGTACCCAAACCAAAAAAAGAACGGCTTACATAAACCTGAGATGGTCCTGTCTTTTATAACGAAATGACAACCCAGAATGCAATTCGATTCTAGTGATTCATTCAGCATTTCTGGAAAAAAAAACCTTAAGAACCAGTGGCACAGTAGTCGGTACAAACTCTCGAAGCTGTCCAGCGAAAATTTGCTGAAATGCAGAGACTTGTATTTTAAATTCAAGTAGAGGTCATAACGTTTGTGTCAGGGCTGAAATTTGGGGTAAGTGTGTATAAAATGATCCAAAGGAACGATAGAGCCAAGAAAGAACATTATCTAGCTTCATGTGCTAGAAGATGATACAAATATACTGTGTATGACACTGTCAGAAACTTTAAAGCCACTTAAGACGAAACAAAAGAGGAAAACTGAATGTTAAGGTGTTAATATCTGTGCAGAAATATGCAAGGAAAAGCCAATCATACACTGCTACAACAGCAAAAAGCTTCTTCTAAGATGAGCAACACATCTTTGCACATAAGTATTTTTGTGTGTCAGTTATGTTGCTGCTACGTATTCCCTTTTTAAAAAGGATATTTATACATGTGAAACTAACTGGACCTGGCTAAAAGGCAAAGCTGTGAATGTTAAATACACAAAATCACCTGTGATGAGGGCAAATTCGAGTCAAGATTTCACATTTTTCGATGCTGAAGCTGCAACATATTTTGTTCATGTTATCAAACTGTCCATTTTGCACAGATAAGATACCCAGAACACTGCAGTAGATTAACTCCCCATCCAACATCAGTTAAACTCCCAGTGCGTATGACCTCATGGTGTTTCTGAAGACAAACGTGGGTTTTACACCTTTGAAATGAGGACTCTTTGTCTGAATCTCACTTCTTTGAAAAGGCTATTTGAGAGTCAAGACTCGGTTTGAGGGTTAAGGTTTAATTTAGAGCAGATTAGGGTCGTCACAAGTAAAGAGGGTAAGGGTTAGAGTTGTACTTTATCCCACCACAAGCATCTTACATCTCAGGCTGCAACACACTGAACACATTTTTTTTCTTACTGCAGTATTAGAAGAAAAATAAAGCTGGTAGTATTAAAGTCCCTTGACAGCTGCCTCGGCGACATCGGGGGAGTTCAGACAGAAGGAGAAAAGCAATATGAGAGATACAGAGAGGAGTGTGTAAAGTGTCAGTAATTGGCTGATATGTGAGAGGAGTGTTTGTATAGGGGGCAGCAGAGTCTCGGACGAGAATTCATTTCTTTAAAAAACGGCCTGAAGCCTCCAATTAACCCCTTAACCTCCCCCCCACCCCCCGCACTACCCCCCCCCCCCCCCCACACACACACACACACACACACACACACAACTGCCAAAATAAACAGCCAGTGGCATTCATGGGAACCTATAATGGTTTCTGAGATGAGAGCCAAGAAGGGAGAAAGTTCGAAAAATGATATGAACGCCGTGTGAAAGAAGTTTGATAAGAATCTAAAAGGAATTTAGACATTTTTGTTTCCTTACCTGTTCAGTGTTCAGGCCTGTTGATCTCTGGATGACATGAACCGCTTCGCTCCGCTGAAAAAAAAACACACAAAAAAACCCTTTATTGACGTTATTATGGAATCAGTTTTGTTCCCTAAATAAAAAATAAGACATAAATCACTGCAGCAGGGTCCTGATTGGTCATCTGATATCTGGAAAAAAAAAAAAAAAAAAAAAAACACAGCTCAGATTTTGCTGAAACTCGAGGGGGAAATCGATGAGTGGCCCCCGAGGGTTACGCTCAAATTACAGGTCAAGAAAAGGTGACGTATTTGTCACGGAGCGGCTCGTCTTTCTGAGTTTAAGAACAAAAACCCCCCTGAAACTTCCTCACACACAGGTTCTTCCGCATGTCTACATTTAACCCCGCCTTGCTGTATTGTGTTGTATCTTTACATTTTAATAGTTTTTCATCTGATTCTATTATTAGAGACAGATGGGGAGAGCTGGAGAAGATGTTTTCTCCTCTCTTGATGAGTGTGTGTGTGTGTGTTTTGGTGGTGGTGACAGGGCGGGGCTTTAAAATATAAACGAGCCAATAAAAGTTTGGCAGCGAAAACATGGTGACAAATGATTAAGTGTCTGGTTTGCTGTAATGGGAGTGAGAATAAATACAATATGTATTGAAACAACTGCAAAAGAAGATATGTGTTCTAGTAGGAGCAGTGACAGTTCTTTTATAATCAGATAATTTACTCATACATCACTGTTTGTGATCTCATTTGTTTGCTGTTATGATCATAACGTCCAAGAGCTGATAGGGATTAAAAACAAGACGATATGAAACACAAAACAGCAGCAAATCCTCGAAAGTAGATAACATTTTAGTCTCTCTCTTTTTTTTTTAAAGATCAATAAAATCGACTAATTTCACATTGTCACTCCTCTAGATAAGTGTTTTCATCAGCTGTAAAGTCTATCAGTCAGTTTGTTGGAAATATCTCAATAACTATTGGCAGGATTAACATGAAACAGACTTCAATGGTCTCCAGAGGATGAAGCCAAATAACTTGGTTGATACCTTGAATTTTCCCTTAATCGCCACTATGAGGTTGACATTTTTGCTTTTGAATGAAATGTCTCAACGACTATTGAATGCATTGCCATGAAATGTGATACATGTTCTCTGCAGAATGTACCCTAATGTCTTTGGTGATCCCTTAACTTTTCCTCTAGCGCCAACATCAGGTTTCTTTTTGTCCAACACTTATTACGACATTCCCATCAGCCTCAGCTGTATTACAGTATATGTTTCATTATATTTAACCTTTATTTAACCAGTCCCATAAAGGTTGGAGACTTCTTTCGCAGGAGAGACGTGGCCAAAAGTTGCAGATATAAAAAGTTGCAGAGCTAATTAGCAAATGTTAGCATGTATCACCATGGTTAACATTACCTGCTAAACATCAGCATGTTAGCGCTATGCTAGCGTTAGCATTAAGCTGAAAGCACAGAGTTGCTAGCATGTTGTTGTTGATTCTCATTAACAATGTTAGCATTACGAAAAGTTAAAACGCTGATAATGATAATATTTATTGCTCATATCTCAATAAAGCAAATACAGGAGAAAACTTTACACTTATTTGGACTGAAGCTATTTCAATTCACTTTAAAAAGACACAGTCAGGTGTCCATATGAAGAGTGAAAGAGGTTTTCCTCGCTGTAATCATTCCTCCTGTTCATACTGGATATTAAAAGATCCTTCAAATGTGATTTCAATGTAGGTGATGGAGGCCAAAATCCACATCCATAGAGAAGTTAATGTGAAGCTTATATGAGGCTTCAGCAGTCTGAGTTAGTCACATCAAGTGGATATCTGACACATTTACAGTCATTTTAGCATCAAATTCCCTCTTTGTGTTTCCCTGTTGAGCTGCTGTGGAAGTATAGTAACAAAAAGAGGGACTTTGGCACTAAAAAGACTGTAACGTTGAAAGATATCTACTTGATTTGACTCATTTGGACGCTGAAGCTTCATATTAGCTTCAGATAAACTTTTAAATACATGTTTGCAGGTTTCACTGTTCATTTGAGCTCCTGACTGTTGTTTTAAGACACACTTGAAAAACTGTGAACTCATCCTTTAACCCGCAGAATATGCTGAAGCTAATACAGCGCCCGAACACTGGTTCAAACCCTCTTTCCACTAAAATGAAATCCGGCCCGACTGCAACAGAACCTGCGAGCCTGTGGATCAAAGCGAGAACCAGCCTTATATTCACAGCACAGTGACATTAATTAAACGAAATTAATTTGCAGAAAGTGCTAGAAATCTTGTATTATCTATGAGAGAGAAAAGCACATTACTGCCTGGAATAATAACAAAAAAGCTGGAGTTCGCCCTGAGTTTAAATAGAGCCTTTCGTCAAGGCCCGAATTAAACTAAAGGCTTTTTAATTTGTGATAATAAGAGAAGAGAGCCTCAGTTTTTTTTTTTCTTCTCATAGCGATAACATTAATGCTTATACCCAGGCTCTAAAATAAAGGGACTTTTTAAACTGAGAAGATAAAGGAAAAATCAATTTAGGGAGTAATCTTCATAATGAGACAAGCAAACAGACAAAAAGCGGAGTGTGTAATGAACAAAAGAGCAGCTGAAGGCCCCCCCCCCCCCCCCCCGAAATGTTGCTGAATAAGGCCTCCGGTAAAACACTTCACAGGTATCTTCATTTTCATTACACACTGTTAAAACCCAGACGAGGAGGAGGACACTGCTCACCTCTCTCCTCCTGCTGCAGAAACTAAAAGTGAAGCACGCTGCCTTTCACTTTGCATTGAAACAAATAGCAAAGCAGCAAGTGAGGCGAGAATGTGAATGTGTGTGTGTGTGAATGTGTGTGTGTGTGTGTGTGTGTGTTTGCATGTGTGGTGAAGTTTGTTTGGCAGCACTTCTAACAATGTTGAGGCCCTCGGTGCTATCCAACAGAATAGCCCAGTCTGTCTCCACTCTATCTCAAAGAACCATATGCTTCTGAATAGCACAGTCGACTTGTGTGTGTGTGTGTGTGTGTGTGTGTTCATTTATTTTTTGTGTGTGTGTGTGTGTGTGTGTGTCCATATGTTCTACCATCTAACACCCAACATCTAAACATCCAGATGGCGAAGCATCAGTCGACACAATGTTTCCTTCCATCACCAGGAAGTAGCTTGAAAAGCGTATAAAAAAAAAAAAAGACAATAAATATTCATCATCTGGGCTTTAGGGACCGAACACACAACTCACTTGACAATTACACTGCAGTTATCGTATTATGATAAGTGCAACTATAAAAGCAGAGAAAGAACGGGTCTAAATAACCTGAAGGTAAGGATTAAATTTAAGGAGAAGACACAGATATTGTTAAGAATCAGACAAATCCACTTCTGATGCTTTTCTCAGCTGGATTTATGTCCTCAGAGTGTTTGAATAATGTTAAAAACTTGTATATGTTCAACAGTATATAGATTTCCAGCTCTTTCTCTCAGGTTCAAAACTCTGATTGATTAAAGACAAAAGAAAAATTTAACTCTCATATAATCTCATAACTGCAGAATCATGTTGCCTTCAGTTAGTCAATCAGATTTATTTGCCTTTTCGTGTTAATTCAGTTTTCCAGTGTGATGTTGTGTAAATGTTCTAGGTGCAGCTAAAAAGAAATACGTCGATGTACAACAACCTGGACGATTCTTAAGTGCTGCAACTGTAAATTATTTTCATTGTCGATCAATCGATTGGTCTTTAAAATGACAGAAAATGGTGAAAAATGTCCATCACTGTTTCCCAAAGCCAAAGATGACGCCCTCAAACGTCTTATTCTGTCGGTTGACTAATGTCACTTTTTGTCATTTATGTGTTTATTTTCCTGGCCTCCTCTTTCCTAAACCTCCTGACTGGTTGTTTCTCTGTTAACGAGCACAACACAAAACTTACAATGGGATTCAGGCAATAATTAAGGAGGTTTGGAACCAGGCAAATGTTTAATTTTCCAACACTGTTGTCGTCTTTTGTTCTGAATCTCTCGCTCACTTCCCCAAGAGTTCACGATTACAAACGTTCATGACGTTAACTGTCAGAGTTCATGGTTTGTTAAAGTGCTTGTTAAAAACTAGCAGGACGCAGGCGATTTCCCAGCAACACAACTCATCAGAAGGGTTAATCAAATCTTTTGATTATAAAGACAAAGATTTTATCTCATCATTACAAGATAATCTTTCAATTATGAGATAAAGATCAAATAATTAATTACAAATTGCTAAATCATAATCATGTGATATTGAAGTCAAAATTATGACAAAACAGCGTCCTGTTTGCTCTTCAGTTCAGTGCAAAGTGCTCTAAATTAACCTGATTCATTAAATTATACGATGGACAGTGGTGGAGGAGTAAAAGTACATAAGTATCATGAGCTTGATGTAGTTAAAGTATTGCAGTAAAAGTACATAAGTATCATGAGCTTGATGTAGTTAAAGTATTGCAGTAAAAGTACATAAGTATTATGAGCTTGATGTAGTTAAAGTATTGCAGTAAAAGTAGTGGTTTGGTCCCTCTGACTGATATATTATTATATATGACATCATTAGATTATTAATAGTGAAGCATCAGTGTTAGAGCAGCATGTTACTGTTGTAGCTGCTGGAGGTGGAGCTAGTTTACACTACTTTATATACAGTTAGCTAGTTTAGTCCAGTGGTTCCCAACCTAGGGGTCGGGCCCCTCCAAAGGGTCAGCAGATAAATCTTGAGGGGTCGTGAGATGATTAATGGGAGAGGAAAGAAGAAAAAACAAAGTTCTGATACACAAATCTGTTTTCAGTTTTTGGACTTTTTCTCTAATCTTTGATTTTTTCTGAAATATTGGATCATTTGAACATTTATTGAAATGAAAGCATGTGAGAAGTTTAGAGGGAAAAATCACTATTTGGTGGAGCTGTTAACAACTCATAGACATGTGAAATGGGACCCCGACTACACACTGCTTTTTGTAAGACGTCAAAAGCCAAAAAGGTTGGAAACCACTGGTTTCATCTTTAACAATGTTGTATTTTAAAAGCTTCTTATATTATCCATTGTGTCAAATCTTCATCTGAAAAGTAACTAAAGCTGTCAAATAAATGTAGTGGAGTAGAAAGTACAAGTTCCTTTAAATTTATACTTAAGCACAGTATTTGAGTAAATGTACTTAGTTACTTTCCACCACTCGATGGCTAATTTTAGTTGTTGTGTTTTCTCCTCATGTGAGCCACTGAAGGACAGAAACACACAGAAACCTGGACCTCAAAATACCTGAAACATTTCCATGCGTTTATTAAATTTTCAGAGGGTTATTGTGCATTCTTCTCTCCAGCTCGGCCTGCACTGACCTCCCTCCTCTGCCTCTTTCATTTTTACTCCTTCACTCCAATATCATTCAAAAAAAAAAACAAAACAAAAACACCTCGCTTTGAATCAGTAAACGGCAGCAAAAGGCAGAAAGGAACACTTTCTGAATTTTCTACTTTTTACTATTATATATTGTTTTTGTTATAAATCATTTTAATAGTAGCAGCGGTGCTATAAAGGCTGATTTTCTTTCCATGTTTGGCTGCATTTACTGTATATAAAACTGAGGCAGACAGAGGACAGACACACACAGCAGGTCCAGATTGTAGGCAGGGACGCCCTCTGCTCTCCGTCTGACCTCTAAGCCAGAAAAAAAAAAAAAGGAGGCAAGCTGTACATACACACTGTCTTTGTCTGTCTCACACACACACACACACACATGAAAACACACTATGAGTCATGTGTCATGAGCCAAGAAGGACAGTCGAACAATGGCAGCCATGTCCAAAGAGAGCCGACACATTTTCTCTTTTAAACACACACACACACACACACACACACACACAAGTTCATGCTCAGTGCTTCCTGTTTGTGCAGTTATGTTTGGACAAACGCCGAGACAGAAGCCAGGTTTCCAAACAAATTTAGTGCCAATTTTAACCACATTTCCAGAATATTGGCAACAGAAAATTTGAATTAATTCATTAAACCGTTGCTGAAGAAGCAAGTGCAACAGTATGTCTAAAACATGATGAAAATATGCTGTTTTATGCATTAATTTGAGAAATGTTGGTGTCATTAAACCACTGCAGAACACAGAAATGATGGAAAACATGATGGGAATATGACATTTCTGTTTGTTTCACGTATTGATTTAAGGAAGGTTACAGTCTCCTCATCATCGCTCCACACAGATCTGACGTCTTCAGCTCTTCGGTGACGCTTTCATGTACGTCACGTCGACAACGTCATTGCACTCGGGCGCATTTTGCTTTTATAGATACGCTGACTTTTCCACCTCGGCCACTCGTAAAACTTCAGTTCTATTTAGAGATTTTTCAGCGTTTATTCAGGTTTTTTAATGCACAAATTGAGAATAAAAACCCATCTAGAGACTGAGAGTAAGAGAGTGAAGGTCAGGGAGTAAAAAACAATAAATAAAATGAGGTAATCCGTTATACAACACCAGAGGGTGGACAAACTCTGTCCTAAAGACCTAACAGCTGTGCGCTCTGCTCCATATATCTTTTTACTATTTAACTGTCCTGCTGGGAATGAATTAAGTCATTAAATTGAACTGAATCACCTCTAAGGCTGTGTGCAGACAGACAATTGTACTTAATCAAAAACATGCCCTCCGTATTATGTTCTTTGAGGCCACTGTGCTGGCACAACAACGGGTGCAACTGCAGAGGGATCCAGAAAAATGCCAGAAAAATGCCAGAAAGTCACCTAAAATCCAGGAGATCCAGGTGATGTCTTGGAAAACAGGGTGTTGTCTCGACCAGGTGAGGCGTGAGCAGCCACCTTTGACATCATTATTAAATCAGTTTATGTTCACGTGGACCTTCATGTACAGTCACAAGCTCGATTACAGGTTAAAGGTCACAGTTACAAGGAGCCTAAAATCAGATTTCTCCACAGAAGGCCTCGACAAATCTATTTTCACACGACTGCAGTGAAATTCAAAGACTTCTGCCGTAAAAAACATAACTTTTAAATAAACCAGATCACATGCAATTACAAGCTGATCTCCTACACACCCGTAAATAGTCTATTTCTCTCACACACACACACACATCAAACTTTAGGGAGTCGTCCGTAGTCAGATGCGTTCGATACACAGCTGTAAGGATCATATGACAACTTCATGTTCTGGTTGGCAAAATATACAAACACATGTCAAATATAGTCAAGTGCAATGAGGTCACGTCAGTCCAAATCTGATTTAGGGATTTTCTTTTTTAAGTTTGCAGTGAATTCAACATTTCTCTAAAGGAAAACAGGAAGTTACAGTCTTATATCATCCTTTAGAGGAGAATTTTAACTACCAGAGTCCATCCAGGGGACATTGAAGTATCACTTTTTACATCAGAGACCACAAAACAAGGAGTCAAAAGACCAGAAAGGTTGTAAATAAAAGGGCCGGTTTAACCTTCAACGAAAGATGTTGGAACAAAAGAGAATAAAGGGAAGGGCATAAAGGGATAAACTGACAAATAAAAACCGAGAGGAAGAAAAAAGGTAAACAAAGGATAAAACCAGAGTAAAGAAGATAAAAATAGAGACGAAACAAAACTGAAATCGTGTGTGCAAGTACTGTGAAAAAAGATAAATGAGCTATTCTGTCAAAAAAAAAAAAAAAAAAAAAAAAAAAAGATAATGAATGTTAAAACTATGCAAATGCTTAAACTGTCTGCATAAGTCCTTTTTAAACATCGGATTTGAAAATGTGTAAATGACTGTGTTGACGTGTGTATTTCTGTGTGTGTGTGTGTGTGTGTGTGTGTGTGTGTGTGTGTGTGTAGGCTTATTTGTGTAGGATTTTAAGCAATTAGGACAGGAAACAGAGGCGATGTTGCTTTGGCTTCCCTCTGGAATTAAGTTATGCACCATCGACACACACACACACACACACATACACACACACACATACACATTAAATTCCCACACTTACTGGGAATATGGCCTCAGCTGTGAAACATCAAACACACACACACACACACACACACACAAATAGACACACTTAAAAAACACACCCCTCAACTTCCTCTTGACCCATTTTGCAAACACAACACACCACCTCTCTTTTCATTCCATCTCTCTATCCTCCATCCCTCGTTTCTTTCTCTCTCTCTTTTCATCTGCTAGAAGCAAAGCAGACCAGACCACTTCTGCTTTGTGTCACCAGATCACACACACATGCACGCACACACACACACACACACACACACACACACACACACACACACAGTTAATCAGTTTGTTTATGTGGCCAAAGGCATGCAGGGGCAAAATCCTCCTCTACACTGTACTGCACTGTGTCTTTGCGTAACTCTGCAGCACTGTTTCAGAGTTCAGAGGGGGTAATGAGTCCAATGCAATACTGATAAATGGGTCCGATAAGTACGCTTTCATTAAAATTTAGTTTGATTTATTATGCATTTATTAACGAACCGATACAACAAAGATTGGGAGGACTTTAGTTTTAAAAGATTCTAATCTTTTTTTTTTTTTTATCAGCTTCCTCATGCAGGAATGAATTATTATTATTAAAAGTAGCGGCGCTAAACTGTGACACAGTTTTGTCTGAATCTGTTAATATTTTTAAGATTAATTTAAGATAAAAAAACATATTTTAATTCCCTTTCTTAGAAGTGCAACTAATTCTGTCTTTAATTAGGCGTTCCCTCTTGTCTTTAGCGCTAAAACTATTAGTCAATTGATCGATACGGTGATTTATGAAGCACTCTAAAGTTACACTTAATCATTGGAGGCGAGGCTGGAGGAACTGTGGCAGGAGAACAAATGTTTCTTCTTCTTTAAAACATAAATGCAGAGCTGAAACAATTTGTCTACTGACAGGAAATCAATTGAAAACTATTTTTAATCGATTAATCGCAGAAGTGATTTCTCAAGCAATTATCAAATGAGTTTTCCTGCAGTGTTTTACGGAAAAACACTGCCTGATCTAAAATATACTGTAGTGTGCCTCCACTAATTGCACAAGAAATTATTAAGTTTTGATGAAATACAATAAAAAAAACTTCAATTTCGACTGGCGTTTCAAAGCGAAGGTCATGGATTTAATGAGTGAGTAACTACATGTAGATCATGAGATGAGAGTCTTCAAGTTCAAATTAATCAGAATAGGGCTGCAAATAACAGTTTATAGTTATTATTAGGTATTGATTAATTGATTAGCTGTTTGGTCCATAAAATATCAGAAAATAATGAAAAATGTCTACCACTGTTTCCCGAATCCGAAGATGACGTCCTCAAATGTTTCCTTTTGTCCCGATCAACAGTCCACAACCCAAAGATATTCAGTTAACTATCAAAGAAGACTGAAAAGCAGATACCTGCATATGAATGTAGGATCTGCAGGCAATGGACAAGATTTTGGGATCTGAAGCGTTCTGGTTCCCGTTTCTGCTCCGGTGATTTTGACAGGAACATGCTTTGGTTGAATGCTGGTAAACAGTCCGTGTGGGGTGGAACGCATTGGTCGAAATGACGTCTGGACCTAAAACACCTACAAGAAGTATTGATGTCTGTTTGGTTTTAACCTCTTAACTGAGTGTAAACTGGCTACTTGTGAAACCATCCAGTTGTAAACGCTGTCTCTCAACTCCAACTCTTGGGTACACCAGAAGTCCTGAAACATTGGCCATTGCCCCCAAAGGCTAAACCATCATCAGACCAGTAGCCGATGGGTTCCCAGATTGAAAAAGGAGTGATGTACATCAAGGTGTCTGAGAATTTACATTTTCCTAGAAATATGAGAACTCCAGTAACACTTGTAGTATGAAGAACAATTTTATTAGTTGACCAACGTGTCGATGGACCCTGATGAAGGCCACAAGCCGACGCATTGCTGGGGTTCTCATCTTTCTAGACTTCTTTCCCCTCTCCGTGCACCTTGGAAGTAGGTGAAGTTGCGCCAGAGACCCTCACTCTGCATCAATTTACATTTTTCTCAAACTCAAATCTACTGATGGATTAATCAAAATAGTTGATGATTAATTTTCTGTCCATCAACTAATTAGATTAAATAATAAACCCTAAAATGTACTACAAACACAAGATAATTGGACATAAACAAAGGCTGGGGCGTGAAGCAGCATTAGCACAATCAAAAACTGTACATCTCTCACACACATCTGAAGCTGATCAACCTTGACTTCCTTAAGTACAACTCTCAATTATCCAAAACAAGGAAGCGCCACCTGGTGGTTGGAGGTGTAAACATAAATAACACAAAAATCCCAAAATTTCTGGGGGCCATCGATAGCACAGGAATAGGATGTAGTGGTGTGGAAGAAATCCAGGAAGAATGTCAGGAGGCTCTGGACACAGTGATAAAAGATGACTACAGGTGATGTTTCCAGGAAATGGGAGACGTATACCGCAACTCAAGGAGATTACTTTGAAGGGGATTAGAAAGGCACCACTGAAAGATTTAATTTTTGGGTAATATAACACTTAATATAACTGAAAATGGCTGTCAACTAAAGCACAGGGTGACAATATGATCTGGATACCTGGTAATTTGGTCATCTATCATACCCGTCGTAGCAGTTTAGAGAACCGAACAAATCAAAAACAACAAATATTACTGTGATCACAGATACACTGGAGTGGTTGTATTAGTAATGAAGAGGAGAGGAAATGAGGAATGCAAAGATGAAAACACATGAGCGTAGAAAGAAAGGGCTGAGTGAGAGAGAGGAGTGACTGGTTGAGATAAAAGGTTGGGAGTTCAACAGAGCTGCGGACGTTTGTTTAACAGTCTGACAAGAAATGTTGAATCTGGCATCTCTCGGTATGCGCTGATCAAGGCCGCTGAGACAGACCGGCTCCGAAATGAAGTGGAACCTAAATGGATCCATGTTGGTGGAAGAATTTCTTTGTTTACAGAGATATGTTTGGAGAGAGGTAAAGAGCAGGAAATGAGAAAAAAGCAGAGGGCAGGCAAATCTAAGATACACCGAGCAAAACCAATATAGGAGAGCATTAAAGAAAGATATTTCTATAGTGTCTCTAACTGTCTGTCTGGATCTTTCTGCCTTGTGTTCTTGCTCTTTACCTCCATTTACTCCCTCAATATCTCACCTCCTCCCACCTCCACAGCACTCCATGAGAACTCATTTCTAAGGATTTACAAAGTGACAGTATCTGGCAACATGTACGTTATATTCCTTTACGTCCCTTGAGAAGACTGACTGAACACCTACCTGCTTCACGTTCACTTAATCCCCCACATTCATAACTGCAAGTTCCCAAATACAACCACAGCCCTGATGTCCTTTTAAAAATGTGGCTCTCCCACCAAGAGAATAGGAATAATTTCTATGAAAATTCCCAACATTATCTCTATCAGCTTTTAAAACCCCGTACCAAACCAGACACAGCCGTTGTAAAGTAGGGACGGATGGTTGGAAAGGTGGAGGCACACACATCTGGTTCTGCTCAACATGACTGACATTCCTCAGGGAAGAGGGAGTCAGAGAGAGCAGGCGGGATGGTAATGAAGTGGATTTTTTTTTTTACGTCAGTCTCCTCCAAATCCTCTCCCAAAGGGCATCTCTATAGATCAGAAGAATGAGGTGTTTGCCATATATACAAAAAAATCCCACAACTTCCAATCTGCTGCAACTAAAGGGTGTGGGAACTGGGTTGAATCCTGTGGCCTTCATGTAAATTTATGACTTTTTCCACAGTAATTGACTTTGTCAAAAAGGCTTCAATGACTGCAGTGAATAAAAATGTTCTTTGCTGGTTTGTTACTGTAGTCAAAGTTGGAAAATATCTCATTGTATGACTTCAGAGAGTTTTCCAAATTTTCTCTTTGTTTCCATGTCACGGACAAGCCTCTCGAATTTTTATGACATTCCAAGAATTCCAAGGCATGGACGCAGTGGTGGGGGTCTCTTTTCCAATATGAATATAATACTTCAACATTTAGATCCACGAGATTTACAGTTTCCTCTTGAAGATGAATGAACTGACCTACTGACTCATGTAACAAATGGATTTTTCTCCATTACAGTCTTAAGGCGGTGGTCAGGTCAACATTAGTACTACGTCAAAAAATACATTTAAAAAAAAACCCTCATTAATCTCAATGCAAGAACAAGACTCACCAATGGACGAAAAAGTGCGAGCAGCTTCCAAGATAGATTAGTTTGTAAAATGAACAGCCAAATTCTACTGTTAATCTAAAAAACTGTCAAGACAGAGTGTAAAATAATAGCTTCCATGATAACTTTTCTAGACTTTTAAAACTAGGCTATTATAAACCAATGTGCAATGAATCAATGTTTGGTCAAAATGTGGCTAAAAGCTTAAGAGAGTTCTGATTGTACTTTTTTATTCTTGTTGAGGTTTGTTTGGATTAAAAAAACATCTATTGACATTCATCTCTTTAAAATTTCTTCCCTGCATGGACCTGCCCTTGTGCCCATCTACTCACCACTAGAGCTTCAATGATTAGTCGATTAATCGATTAGCTGATCAACAGCTTCTCAAATGTGAATATTTTCTGGTTTCTTTAGTTTTCTATGATAGTAAGCTGAATATCTTTGGGTTGTGGACTGTTGATTGGGACAAACAAGACATATCAGGTTGCATCTTGAGGTTTTGGGAAACAGTGATCGACATCTTTCAACCTTCTCTGATATTTTATAGATCAAACGATCAATCGATTAATCGAGAAAATGAAAATAATTAATTGCAGCCCTACTCCCCACCAAACTGGGGAATACAGTTGTGCTACCGTGACCACACTGATGACTGCAGCATCAATTACATCAATACCACAGTTTAAATGGTAAAAATCACATCTCGCTTCCGTTGGATTCTTCTTAAATTGCATTGACGTCTATTTTTAGGAGTAAATACAACCACTTACACCCCTGCACCCCCCATGTTTCTCCATGGTGCTTAATCGAGCAGAAATGTAATATAAGAAATAATATTCTCACAAACACTACAATCGAACTCCAGTCAAAAGACACCGCACCCACCCAAAGCTGCAGAAGTGAAAATCAGAACTTCTCTCTCTCTCTCTCTCTCTCTCTCCCCCCGCAATAGAAAATGAAATGCCAAGCCTGGCTAAGGACATAATGAAAAAGCTATTATCAGCATGAGCTTTCATCAGCACTGCATTCAACCATGTTCAATACAAACTGATTCTCTCATCTCATGCTGTACCCATCTAAATGCTGGGGTATAATAAAGGCAGAGAGATAAGAGAGAGAGAGAGAGAGAGAGAGAGATCACTTTTTTTTCTCCCCCCACATTGAAGAAGCGCATCAGCACATTTACAGACGAGGCGACGTTTTTCATGAGCACAGACACGTTCTCCATCACACGGGTCAACATAATCAACCTGTTATTGTAAGAATCTGATACATTCAAATCATTAGCAAACGTCTATATGTATATACACGCACACACACTTTCCTATCTCTGTCCATTCATCTCTCAACCTTCCATTTTCTGCTTTCTTGTGTCTAATTCTTGATGTATTTATTCTCTCTATCGGTGTCTATCCATCTGTCACCTGCGGCGTTACAGTCTCTGAATTCAAATACAGCAGCTTTATACAATATTCAAGGAAATAGTGAATTATATATATTATGATACAATATTCAAACTATATCCGGCATACATTAATGTCTAATGAAGATGGGGCAGAAGTCAGACCTGTCAAGTGTGAACTTTGCATCCAATTGCAAAAGATTCTGAGCTACATCAGCTATAATATGGCTTCAGTATTTTGCGGATATTCCCGGCTAACAAAAAAAATAGAGGCTCAATTTATAAAATGCACAGGTTCACAACAATGGAATTCACCTTAAGCCACTGCCCTTCTGAGTTTTCTTTTATTATTCAGCATGCAACTTCTGAGCTGTGGAACACTGGAAATTTTAAAAAAAGAACATTCAGTATTATTTTGTTTCAATATAACTTGCGTCTTACAATGCTATTTTGTAATTTTAGCCATTAGTTCTAGTGGCTAACATAGATAACATTGTACTCACCAAAGAAATTGCTGACGATGAACTCTGACAGGCTGTAAATAAGTCAAAAGTTTAGCCAAGTTTTTGGAACTAGGTGAGGGCGATATGGCCTAAAAATTGCAAGGTATACAGAATGTGTATATAGTCAAAGAGCCTCTATAAACATACAATGTCACAATCAATTGATCATTGTCACCTGAGCTGAATCCAAGCAGGTAGCTCCTGGGCTGAAAAGTGAAGCTAATGCGGAAGTGCCTTAAACCTGCATTCTCTCTAATGGCCAGCAGGGGGCGACTCTACTGGCTGCAAAAGGAAGTCCGATTGTATGGAAGTCTATGAGAAAATGACCCTACTTCTCTCTTGATTTATTACCTCAGTAAACTGTTTCCTAATGAGTTTATGATCTCAATCACTAGTTTCAAGTCTTTTGCAATACATCATGATGTTCATTTTGTAAATTATGGCCCCATTTAGGGTAAAATAGACAATAAAGCAGGATATGCTTTAGGGCGTGGCTACATTGATTACGTAACGTAACCATGGCGTACACCGAGATTCACAGAGTAGTTAATTGTAACATTTTGTTCGTCTAAAAAAAGTCTTGTTCAGCATTTTGTTGGATCCAAATCAGGTTTAATCCGAAGTGTCTGTTTTCCAGTGAATATCAAGTCAAGTTCGAAACCACTTCAGTCAACATTTTGGATTTCAAATCACACCCGCTTCTACCTGACTAACCGAGAACAGATCTCTTTAATCCATCAATGAGAGATGAAACATTTTCCTTTCCTGTTGAAATATAGGCATTCAGTCTCTGTATGCACAATTGCTTCCTTCTGGTACTTAGCTGAAACATCCTCGCTGCCACAGAATAGGTCCTGCAGGGCAAATTTGGAGCTCACATGAAATTGAGAATGCCTTTCGTTAACTGAGCCCTGTGCAAACATGAAAGCTCTGTGGTGGAGTAAAGGGATATTGGAGGTGATACAATTTCAATCTCAGGTGTATGCAAGGACAGTTGTACATGTAGCTTAGTGGCTTTTCCCAAAGTTTGAAATATAATTGATATGTAAATGAGATTTTTTTTTTGTCCCCTTATATCAAATATTCATTTTACAAAATTGTTTTTTTAACGTGGTATATTTTGATCTCAGTGTGTCGCTAACCCGTCTGTGCTTTTTATCCCACACCCCACATTGCTTCCTTTCTCAAATTAGTTATTTTCCCCTCCATGACTCCCTAAAAAAACATCACTAAATTTATGAAGGTGAAAGCATCTCGAGGATGAAACTACAGTTGATGATTTGGAGAAGCTCTTGAATCGTGTGCAATAGCTTAAAAGTTTCTAAATATCCTTATAATCCAGGCAGAATAGATGCTTAAAATTAACAGCTATGATACTCAAATCTGCATTTGAGCTTTAAAGAGACTTCTCAGGGTTGTTGACAGTAATACCTACAGTCCCCGTCTCTTCTCTTGTCTGTCGTTTTGGAAGTGCACGGTGCGAGTTGAGTTCACATTTTTTTGAGCCAGCAGCCTTCACAGCTGCAGCTCCCCTCTGAGACACACAAACACCCACACAGAAATAAAGATGCAAACACGATGAACTTCCTCCTAGAAAACAAACCAGTGCTTTCCTGTACATCTCCCAGAGGAAAGTGGGAGAAGAGTATGTGTGAGAAAAATAAAGAAACTACATATGAAGATATAAGAAGTGGAAAATAACTTACAGTTACACTTCACAGTTTTGCACTTCCATTTATTTTCATTGCTGAGCTTTGTTGTTATAACCACGCTTACAGTAATTGTGTCAGTAGAAAGTTGGGCTGCAACTAATTATTATTTTCCGTATCCATTTATTGAATGCTCTTAATTAATTGTTTAATCTATGAATGGAACCGGATAACAACAAGAATCCATTAAAATACTCTGCAGCCTATCATTTAATCACATTTATTGTTTAGTCTGATCAGCAGCCAAGATAAATGAATAAATACAGCACCAGTCAAAAGTTTGGACACAGCTTCCCATTCACTGAATGAGGAAGTGACAGAGCATAATTTCACAAAAAAACGCTTGACTCAAGCTATCAACCACATCTCATGGTCTTCATCCACATAATGTTGCTGCTTCAGTGACCAAATAACTAAAATATTTCATAACATAATGACTTAATTGGAAATGTTTTTATTTTGCAAATATTTGTATTTATATTATATTTGTACTTGTGATTATTATCAATTATCTGGTATCTGGTCAATCTGCTGATTAACTTTTAAAAGGCCAGACAAATCCTTTTAGCGCTAGTAGAAAAAACCTGTTAATTTGTAGAAATGAGCTGTTACTAGTGACTCATTTTATTTAATTTGCTCTAAAAACTCACATCTGGCAAGAATGTGCACAACAATAAACTAGTTTTTAACTTATGACTGAGTCCATTCCCCAAAACAACCTGAACAGCAACAACAAAGCAAAAAAGAAAGAACACTGAACATTCACCGCAATAAATACTGATTTGTATCCAAGCAAGCTCTTAGTACAACTTTACTTTGTATTATTATATATTTTTCTTTCACATCTGACCCACTTTTCTTTCCTCATCTGGATTGTGACTCAGCTACCATTTGAAATTTTACAATATTAGTGCTACCTGAGTTTCAGTGCTGATACCAAAATAATACTTTTCCACACCTTACAGTGAGAAATATCAACATGGTTTTCTACAAGAAGACTTTTTTTTCTCCATTTCACAAAAGAAGACAAAGTTCAGAAAAATCAATTGTTTCTTCAGTACAGGAAGCTGTACAACAGAAATTGGCAAAACTATGATTAAAATGTGTCTGAAGAGCAAACAAAATTAAAATTTTAGCCAGAAATTCAATGCCAACTTCCAGTATTTGACAGTTTTATAATCTGCTGATTACTTTCTTGATAAATAGATGTATTGTTTTGTCTATAAAATGTCAAAAATTTGTGAAAATAGCAGTTTTAAGTTCCTAGAGTCTTTAAGTGTCTGATTAGTGGCCCAGAACCTGAAGATACTCAGTTTACAATCATGTATGACAAAGAAAAGCATTAAATCATCACATTTGAGGACGTAAATGCAGGAAATGTTGGCATATTTGCTTACAAAATGACTAAAACTATTATTAGATTATCAAAAATAGTTGCTGATATGTTTTCTGTTGATAGACTAATCTATTGGGGCTTTAATTGACACATTTAGGTTTGATCCGTAGCTCCAACTGTGACCAACAAGAACAACAGCTCCTCTCCTCCAAGTGAGGTGAGCAGAATAGAGACTCTGTTTACACTTACTGTAGGAAACACCAGATAGGATCACTTTGTTAAATTATAAATAGGCAGCATCTGATTGTACTAAAAACACTTTGTGATAAACATCAGCACAGTTCTATAAACACTTTATTATTACAGCTGAACTACTTCCTGTATCAGTCGTACTATCGGACCTGCCTTCCTGTATACGTTTTAGCATCCTGACAGCTTCCCACTCACACACTGCAGCAGAGCACTGCGCCGGAGTAATAATGTGTGTTTGTGTGTGTTATAGGGCTAAATGACTAGGTAACAGCTCTGCAAAGCTATGTGTTGACACAGCAAGTCCAGTTTAATGAACTGCTTTTATGAGAATTTTATATGACAAAAGCCTTTTATAAAGAAAGCGGGAGCCTTTTGTCTTGAGTGGAGGAATTTATCTATAAAACAACACGCAATTGGCTGTAATGCTCATTATATACACACACAAGAAGTTAACCAGAAAAAAGTTGTTGGATGGATGGAAAATAGAGACAACTTGACATTTTTAGATTCAGAGAAAAGATAATGTTGGTTTGCCCATTTCAGATCATTTAAAATAGCAGCAGGCCTCAGAACATTTGCAACTGTGCCACTAGGAAACAATATGATTCTTCAAAAAATAAAAAAAAACAACTATTTTCAGAGCAGCAGGCTTTTTTTGCAATAATGGGCCATTGGACTACTGGGCCTTTGGTCCAATGGAGAGTTTTTCAAACTATTGGGGTTTTGCAATAAAGGGCCATTGGACTACTGGGCCTTTGGTCCAATGGGGAGTTTTTCAAACTATTGGGGTTTTGCAATAATGGGCCATTGGACTATTGGGCTTTCGGTCCAATGGAGAGTTTTTCAAACTATTGGGGTTTTGCAATAATGGGCCATTGGACTACTGGGCCTTTGGTCCAATGGGGAGTTTTTCAAACTATTGGGGTTTTGCAATAATGGGCCATTGGACTACTGGGCTTTCGGTCCAATGGGGAGTTTTTCAAACTATTGGGGTTTTGCAATAATGGGCCATTGGACTATTGGGCTTTCGGTCCAATAGAGAGTTTTTCAAACTATTGGGGTTTTGCGATAATGGGCCGTTGGACTACTGGGCTTACGGTCCAATGGGGAGTTTTTCAAACTATTGGGGTTTTGCAATAATGGGCTGTTGGACTATTGGCATGGCACTCGGGATTTATCCTCTGTTTCACAAAAATGTATTACCACTGTTTTTTCTACTATATTGTAGAAGTGCCAAGGACAAACACAAGAGCCAAAATTTATGTATTTGATTAAACAAATTTAGAAAATATCAATTTTTATTCATTATCACTTTAAATGCCCCTTAAAATGGTATCATAACTACTATGATGAGATGTAATTTCTGTTGATGTTTATGGTAGTTCTTGTGCACTTGTCTACTTCCAGTTGTAATTTTTTTTTAAAAAACAACAAAAAACACCTTCTGTCACCTTCTTATTGCACTTGTACCTGATCAACTACTTGAGAATTTGTACCATGACTCTTTTTGATTCACTGTCCTCTAACGCTTGATTGTCTTTCCTCACTATGACTTAATATAAATGTAAATAGACACAGAGCGGGACCATCATCAACTGTAAACCAATAGGATATCAGATAAGGAAAGAAAGGCTGTTTGATTTGACACAAAGGGGAAAAGCGGCAGGATAAAACTTAGTGATGGATTTTTGTTTACACCATCACCTTCACCAACATGTCCTTATATGCAGGATGTTTCTGTTTCATTTAACCTTTAAGGAGAGGTGTAAAAATATAATCTGTGAAGAAGAACACCAATTTGAGAAGAGCTGAAACAGGAAGAGAAGATGATAAAATCTTATTTTTTCCTTACCTGTTCAGTGTTCAGGCCTGTAGAAGTCCGATGAAATGAACCACCTCACTCTCCTCTCCTAGAAAAAAAACACATAAAGAAGTTGCTTTATTAAAAAGTTTGGATACATTTTACTTGACTTACATTTTGGCATTATTAATGCAAAAAAGGATATCCACTTTACTTAAACATCCAACTTTAAAAGAGTAATTTGCCAGGTTTTCATCTTCAAACTGTGCAGAGAACTTTATTTGTACTGAAGAAATAAAGTGCATAACCATCAGCTCCCACGAGAGTAAAATATATTCAGGGGCTGAAAACAGAAACCACAAGAACATTACTGCAAAAATTACTTTTAGCTTAAATTGGAGTTTTATACGAATCATCCCATGGGAGCTTTATAAGTGTTTCATCAGTGTGAGTGGTCAATTAGGGTTTAAACATGTAAATGAACAAAATGCCATTTGAATGAAGGTTAATTATGCGGAGAAACAGCTAAAAACTGGAGAGGAAAGCAATAGCGAGAAAGTCTGCTTTGGAGAAAGACAACGCCCACACACCATCTCTGCAAGAAGAGCCTGGTGGTGGAAGTACTTGACAAAGTAGGACACACACACACACACACACACACACACACACACACACACACACACACACACACACACACACACACACACACACACACAGATGCTAATTACACTTATGTGGGCAAGACTCAGCCTCCAACTTTTTCTATGACACACGCTAATCAGACTTTAGCGGTCCATGTAATCTGGACCAAACTAATCAACCACCTACAGTACCAATCATCCATGAGTCAGACCACTTCACTCCACAGCCTGGCATGACAATCAACCCCAGAATAGCACAGATTTCAATACTACATGGTTAGCATTGATTAAATTGACTTCATGGCTTTTCATTGTACAGCATCCTGATCCAAATTCTTCTCGTGTAGACGCCTGTTAACATCGAGCTTCATACAATGGGAATCTTTAAAAATACGCTTAACAAGTTGTCATTGGAAAACATATATGTGGTCATACTTTTATCTTCTGTTTGGAAAATGCAAAATGCAAAAAAAGAGTAGATGTTTTATTATAAGAGCTATTGTAAGACATAATTTTGCAGCCTGGGGTGGAGGAATGATTAAATGTGTGGACTGCATCGTCTGTAGTATCTACAGTTTGATGATATATTATTTCCAAAAAAACGCTCATCCTTATATATATAAAATTCTCGTCTGTGCAGCTCCTCAAGATACCACTGAGTTTAAAATCTAGGGAAGTACAGATGATAAAGTCAACACCTACAGCAAAAACCCTGCAGGAACAACAGAGTAGAGTCTGGAAAGATGCTGCTGATTGAAGACAGGATCACCACGGTTCCTACTTCATTAAATACTACATATAATGCCAACCATGAACCTAGACCTGCAACAAAAAAGTCAATTAATCTATTAGTAGATCGACAGAAAGTTATTCTGCAACTATTTTGATAATCAAATAATGATTTAAATAAAAAATTCTCAGCTTTTCAAATTCGAAGGTTTCCTGCTTTTATGTGTCATATATGACAGTTAACTCAATATATTTGGGTTTTGGACTGTTAGTCAGGCGTCTTAATACATTGCCTTGAGCCGAGGGCAGTTATAACACACATTTTCCACTATTTTTTGACAATAATAAAGAAAATACTCTGCAGATTAATTGATAATGACAATAATGGTTAGTTGCAGCCCTACATGAATCGCAACGTCTCTGGTTCAAATCCTGTCGTCTCTCCACTATTGTATCTCATAAAAGTCATAAAATTCCTGTGAAAATAATATTTTTAAAAAGCATCCACCAGTGCCAAGGTTGCATAACCCCTATAAATTTGTAATTTTTATCATAGAGAAGGATTTGAATTTGGACCCTTGTCAGTGTCATTATGCTTTTGAGACACTTGCAAGAGTATTACCTTGTAAAATTTTGAAAATGTAAAAGATAAAATGTCCTTAAAAAAGAAGAAATCCTTAAAAATATTCTTGGATCCGCACCAAAGCTAATCATTTCCATGGCCCATAGCTGAACTTTACACCAAATATGAATCTATGTCTGTACGCTAGTTTTTGAGATATCCTGCAAACAACCAAGAAAAACCTAAACTGCACAGAAAACATAACATCATCTGCAAATGTAAGGATATATTTTTCCATTTTAAAAAACTTCTACAAAAATGGTTTTCTTTGGCTCTACAGTGTAATGTGTGTAGATGGATAGAACATAGAAAAATTATAAATCAATTTGAGCTTGTCAAAAAGAAAAATTTGAAGGTTAATTTTCTAATTTTCCAAAGCTTTCAGCCACAAATTTTTGGCCTTCAACTGCAAATGAAATTTGCTCCGTTGTCATGGAGATGCTTCATTTGTTATCATACGTATGAACATTTTGTCACATTAGTTGTTGTGGTTATTGCTTTTATCACCATAATAAGTTCCATCTGCAGATGAAAGCCAAATATGCTGTTTATAATCTCATCAAGACCATAACACATCTAATTTATGAAATAAAAGGATGTTAAAATGTCCTTTTTCATTCATTCATTGCTCATTCATCTGCACTTATTAAAATGAAGGTTGGAAGGATTTTTAAATGTTCACTCCTTAATTAACTGGATATTATGCATTCATCCAACCACCTGCTAATCAATCCTGCACCTTTCCAGCGGTAAATACAACCTTCTGTATCGCAGCACCGAATGTCCTTGGGACTTAATAATCTGCAATATTCAAGAGTAGAGTGGCTAGTCACGTTTCTATATCTCATGAGTCTCTACCATTTGGAAAGAAAAAGAAGGAAAGAGATGTTTGTGTTGAACAGAGAAGCTATTTATAAATTGTCATGTATTTCCCAAAAGAGTCCGAGTGATCAATATGGGGAAGATTTGTTGTTTTTCATTTAGAATTGAGTCATAATAGGTGAGAGGAAAGTAATTTCTTTCCTTTATTAAACAGAATATATTTGGGTTGTGGACTGTTGTGGCTGGGACAAAACAAGACATCTTGGGCTTTAGGAAACAATGATCAACATTTTTTTTTATCATTGTCTGACATTTTATGGACCAAACAACTAATCAGGAAAATAATCAACAGATCGATAATGAAATAATTGTTAGTTGAAGCCCTAAACCAATAATTTATCACAAACTAGAGCTGCAACGATTAGTCAATTAATTCATTCAATTAATTCGTTGCCAACTATTAAATTAATCGCCAACTATTCTGATTATCAATTAATCGTTTGGAGTCATTCTTTAAGAAAAAAGCTTCTCAAATATAAATATTTTCTGGTTTCTTTAGTTCTCTATGACAGTAAACTAAATATCTTTGTGGTTGTGGACTGTTGATCGACATGTTTCACCATTTTCTGACATTTTATAGCCCAAACAACTAATCTATTAATCAAGAAAACACCTGACAGATCAATCAATAATGAAAATAACAGTTAGCTGCAGCCCTGCTGCGAACGCTTTTAAATTTCTACACAAATTTACAAAAGCAGCACTTTAAGAGTTTCTTAACGTCGGCTGTCTGTGGTGATGGAGATGATGCTGAATACATTTTAAAGTAACTTTGCATATTTAATTGTCTGTAAGCTGAGCTATACAATGAAAAGTTGTTCAATTAACTTTTGAGCATGTTGGTGTGGGTTTACTTTCTAATTTAAA
The DNA here is from genome assembly GCF_910596095.1 of Thunnus maccoyii. NCBI lineage: Eukaryota > Metazoa > Chordata > Actinopteri > Scombriformes > Scombridae > Thunnus > Thunnus maccoyii. Next base: position 21,519,187 of record NC_056555.1, on the reverse strand, counting down.
CATGAACATCATACAAGTATAGACTTTACAATGTACAAAAACAATGAAAACTTGAATAAAACATGTAGTTTTAGTAGGAGTCACTCGTTAGTCTGCAATAATTTCTAAGAGTCTTCAGTTACGATGCTTTTGGGAAACACCTTTTGAGCTCAGGAAGATTCGTAATTCGTGGATTTTACCATCATCTTAGCCTGAAGATGCTTTTGGGAAACGAGACTCCTGAAATTCAAAATATTTTTGCAAGATTAACCGGAGATTCTGTTCTCATCTCGCTGCCGTGATGTAGACGTGCACTCAAGGTGCGGTCAGTACATCCTGACATCACTGCTGGGTGTGGTCAAACTGTCAATCAGAAGCCAAAAAAAGTGAGATAAACACTTTTCAGCTCAGTGTTAAGTTACTCTTTAAGGATGCGCTGGAACTGCTGGTATTCAGGAAAGCCCTGGTGGTTGAAAATCCAATAAAATAAGGACTTAACTCCCGCATTCTTGGAATCCTCCCTCCCCTTTAATATTGATGCCTGTATCAGATGACTGCTGCTAGGAAAAAACAGCGAGAGAAGCATGAAGTGTGTTAAGAAATGGGAGTGAAGTAAACATATACACTCCGCCCGATGAGCTGAAGGAACACTAGAGAAGAAATATAATACACACCCTGAAAAAGAAAAAAAAAACAGGAGGATGAAGAGAAAAGAGATTTACGTTCAACATGTGCAAAGTGAAACCTGCAGATACACACACACACACACACATCAGCTGTACGGCTGCTGACAGATGGGGAACAAGCGTTGAATGCTGTGATGTGATTTGCAGGTTGGTGTTTTTTCACAGGAGGAGTATTTCATTATAGTTTATTACACTTTGAGTCTTTTAAATCAACGACAACACACACACACACATATATACACACACACAGAGGGAGGAGAAGAGCCTTGTAAATCAGTGTTGCTGGCTGGTTCTTATCTGAGAAATGCCAGCTATGAGAGCAGGGCGGCGCAGCGAGCTGAACGCTGTGCAGCCGAGCCTTTTTCCCTCTCCCTTTAAACGGCTCGCATGGAGACGCTGCCTCATTGAACAGCAGGAAGGAGGCGGCGGCAAGCGGCTGCCAGGTTGAGGTAACAACAGCATCACAAAGCGCAATTAATGATGAAACATTATGAAACAGCAGCACTGTACGCTGTAGTAATGTCTGAGGAGAGATCACACTGTTACATAACCCACTGAGTCGCCGCTAGGCTGGTTAGACCGGTTGTCTGTTGACCGATTTAAGCCTCGTTCTAAAAATAATACCGGTGTCGACATGAATGGTCCCCTATCATGCGTGATAACTACCCTCCCAATGCCAGGCCACACTCCTTAAGTTTTTTCTTCATTGAGGAATGCCACAGCCTAATGTTCATTTTGCTGGAGATAGATTTTAAATAGGCTTTATAATTAATGATTCGCAGTTTTTTTTTTCCTCCAGCATAAATCTTTCCATCTTTGCGTTGGCTACCAATTCAAAATCCTCCTTCTTGAGGCTTTGATTGGCTCCTGCGTATATATATATATATATATATATATATATATATATATATATATATATATATGTATATATATATATATATCTATATCTCCAGCCTTATTACACCACATACTCCATCATGTCCTTCACGTTCTCGTAAAGCTGTTTACTTAACTGTTCCTTTTGGAGGTAGAGCCTTCGCACAAGGAGCTCCCTTTATTTTGGAATAAACTACTGCACATTCGGGAGGAAAGCACTGTTGAGACTTTTAAATCCAGGCTGAAAACACATATTTTCTCTGTGAGCTATGGCCTCTCCTAATTTCATCCTAATTTCATTGGCTGGGAAATCAAATTACTAACTGTAACCCCCCCCCCCCCCCCCCCCAGCTCCATTCTGGTTATATGATATTTATTTTTTAATTCCTAACCTCAATCCTGTTGTTATATTAGCATTATTATGTCTGTGTGTGTGTGTGTGTGCGAGTGTGTTTTACTCTTCGGGTGATGAGCGCTTTAAACAAATTGAAGTTGAAGTTTCTATGGAAATTGGATGAACACCTCGCCTGCTGAGCTGTCTTTGGTCTTTGCTCCTGAATTTTTGAGGGAAATCATGGCAGCTGTTTTGGAAATGTCATCAGATTTTCTCCTAAAAACTCTCTGCCAAAAATCACTTTTCTTTGATGAAAGAAATACGGCCTGTTATGTAGTTACTCAACCAGGTTTTTAAAGAGCTGCAATGATTAGTCTATTAATCAATTAGTTGGCAACTATTAAATAAAGCAACTATTTTCATAATCAATTCATCATTTTGAATCACTTTTTAAGAGGAAAAATGTCCAAATTCCCTGATTCCAGCTTCTCAAATGTGAATATTTTCTGGTTTCTTTAGTTCTTTATGACAGTAAACTGAGTATTGTTTGGGTTGTGGACAAATCAAGACATTTCAAGTTGCATCTTGGGCTTTGAGAAACTCAAACAATTGTTCAAGAACTTAAATAAAATTCAGAAAAAATAACAAAAATGACATTCAAAGACATAATTAATTGAGTACTTGTGCATCTAAAGTATCTGAAGTATCTACATAGCTTAAACTAACACCTAGTTTGATGCAAAGTTTAGGTTTTTTTTGAGAGGGAACAAGTTGTGTCATCAGCTAAAGACTTCCTGTTGTTGATTAATTGTTCTGATAAACATCTGTTCAGAGTGTTTTGCAGCCAGTTCAAAAACGTTTTTATGATTTTCAGCATTTCACAACGACCAGACTTGAAACTTGAAGCTTATAAGTATAGCCTGGCTTTTTGAGGCTGTTTAAAAAAAAAAAGGATTTCCTGGTATTTTTTTTAAATCCAAGGTGGTCTAAAGTTGGAATTACGCAGAGAAGTGTCTCATGGGTAACCGTAGGTCGCGGAAAGGAAGCCAATGTAAACACCTTCCAAATCTCAACAACACATAGTGCAGAACTGTGTGTGTCAAGAGGGTTGATTGCTGGATTCAACAGCTGACAGGAGACAAAAAAAAAATAAAAAAGTGCTACATACGTGTATAATAACGGCCACACGAGCGTCTCCGAGCACGTTCGCCTAGAGCCCGGAGCGGCGATAGTGAACGATAATAATTACGTGCTATAAAGCCTTTGTTTTCTGCTCACTAACTTTTCCATCACCTTATCTTTAAACACATTATGCAAAAATGTGACAGTTGCTGAAAGCTCATAAAACAGAGACACTTAGAGGTTGTATTAATCAGTGTTCAGTGTGTGTGTGGTTTTTTTTTGCCTTTAAGCCAAATATATCGTGTTTTGGAGTTAAAAACCCTTTTTCTGTTATCAATCTTAAACTCTCTGTCTTCCTCCCATTCACTATCTGGTTCATGCTCCCTGTTTTTTCTCTCTGAATCTCTTCTTCTCAGCCTCACTGTTACTGCTCAAACTGTGTGGTTAATCCACTGTGGCATGGTAAAGGCTTTACACACACACACACACACACACACACACACACACATTCACATAAACACACACATTCACATAAACACACACACAGGTCTGTGCCTGTAGTGGAAGCCTTGCAGACATGGGATTTCCTTTCACATCCAATTGAGACCAAAGAAACTTGGTGAGAAGAGCATGGAAAAGATAAGCTGCAAACACACATACACACACACACACACACACACAATCTTTCTCTCACACACACACACACAAACATCTGTGCAAATATTACACCAGCATCGCACACAAACATCAATAGCCTGTACACAATGTTAACGTGATATAACATGCAGCTTATAAACCCCCCAAAGAGACATCAACTGTACACAAAATCGACCACCCTCCACCCACCCACCCACACACACACACACACACACACACACACACACACACACACACACACACACATCTTTCTCTGTAGGAGTATGTAGACAGGAATTTGTGTGGACGTAATTACAATGTGGAGTCTGAGCAGCATCCGATTAAGATCCAAAGGTTTTATGGCAGGCCTTTGAAGAGCTTTGAGTGCAGCGACACAACCTGGCTCAGCAAACCAGACACACACACACACACACACACACACACACACACACACACACACACACACACTGCAGAGAGGCTGAAACCAAATGTGGTGCCTCTTTTAGGTTGCAAACACACCAATTTTCCTGTATAAACATGCAAAATATGGCTTCATTAAGAGTATACTGCCGACTACGCTGACATAAAATCAGTTGCCACATAATTTAACTAATTAAACGGTGGTACATTTCACAGTCAGGTGATACAGTCTTTCTCACTTTTCAACTCCTAAAAGTCGTCATACTTGCAACAAAGCCTGAAAATGTGGCAGCGATATTTTGCAGCAACATCTGTTAACCGTGACTAGTGGTTTTCATTATGATCTTTGAGATATCTGACAGTAAAAGTAGGAGGAAACAGGGAGAGAGAGCGAGAGAGCGGAGAGAAGACAAATCGTGTGCAACACAGATACCAGATCGTATCAGGACCCAGGATATTGTGACCACATGGGAAGTTCCGGAGGCCACCAGTACATCCAAACATTGAACCAGTGCCGTCTGTGAGGAAAACACAAGTCTAACATGAAGCTTAAAGCTACACTTATCAATATTTTTATATAAACAGACCAAATTACTGTGTGTAATGTAAAACTTGTGGCGACAAACCTAAGCGCCTTTTTGACCAAAAGTTCCAGGTACTTTGGAACCAGAGGAACTAATTTCAGGAGGTAAACTCAGAACTAAAAGTCCCTACTGTGCCATCCTGTGTGCGTTTCCACTGCATCTGAGGAAGCATCATGCAAATTAGAGCCAAGACGAAATAAAAAATAACGTCCGCATTTGAAACGCAGTATTCACACACGAGGAAAAACATCCCATCTCTCACTCTTTTTCAAAACGGGTCAGGAAGCCGACAACAAACTTGACTTTTAAGGTTAACAACCAACGTGAAACATCCTCCTCTCATCTTAAATCAATACTATAGTACTTCCTTGTTTTATGTGTGAAGTGGAACACAAGTTGTAAGTTCCGCCGCCAAGGTTTCAGTATTTTTAGAAGGTACTACCCCTCAGCAGGGACCTTTTGAGAGGTAAAACATCTCTCTGAAACTTCATCTGGACCCTGGTCCCTCCGATGGCAACGCAGGTAAAGGTTCTTAGTCCCCTCGGAAAGTTCCTGCGGTTCTACAGAGAACTATCAGAGAAAGAAACTAGCGGATGACAAAGTGGAACATTTAGTAGCTAAAGGTGGAGACGAAAGCAGAGCTAAAAGGAGAGTGAATATTGGATTTACATTAATCAACTAGGTGGAAACACAACTGGATGTGTGGAAATAAGCAACTGTTTGCCAACAAGTTCAACATTAAACGCTGATGAACTTGTTTCCATAGCACCCCAAGTGGACAAAAAATCAGCTACTACAGGTTTAAACATTTAATATTTTCTGGCACTGGCAGACAGTGGACGGTGTGAAGTTAAGTGCTGCTAGATTTGGCTAAACTCAGTATCAGTAGATCTAATGTTGGTTTCCATCAGCTGACATGTTTTCTCAGGTTCCTCCTGAAGCCAAAATGACAACAAACGTTTGCCTTTTTACAGTACAATGTGTGTGTGTTTGTGCACTTCCTGTATTTGGACCACCTGCAGCCAAACAACGTGCGTCTTTAACACATAAAGAGTGCAGGAAAATTACTGGTGAGGGAAATATAATACAACCTCACACTTTATTGGCTTATGATTAGGTACGAGGGCTCATGTTCACATGAAGATGAGTGTGTGCGCAGGAAAGAAATGTAATTACCCGAGTCGAGAACTTTCCAGAAGGTGCTATTGATTTTCTACTGTGCTGAAAATGTCTTACAGATTTATGCTTAGAGAGGCAGAGGAGAAATACAAATGTAGATGTGAAGCATCAACACGGCTTCTACCAAACGTAGGTCGTTGTTGTAAACCTCTAACATGATGGTTATGATGGATTACATTCATTTAGTTTGGAGGTTATCAATACTACACTGGTCCTCCGTGTAGGAATCTCCAGAAGTGATTCAAGTCATTTTAATCAGATTTTCTGTGCATAAATGTGTTTTATTGTAGCAGTAGCCACAGTAGAAACACCAAATACCTGTGATTTCTTATTTTTTCCATCTAGGTTATATCAACCAAAGCTTTTAAGCTAAAACTTTAAATGCCAATAACAGCAGCAACTACAACTTGTGAAATTCACTGACATTAAACCATCCTAAAGCTTTTATATTCACTGTAAAACAGACATATTATTGCTTTTCAAGACCTTAATACTGGAAGCGGGTCATTAATAAATACAGTGTTTTCCACAGAGGCTTTGTGCTGACTGTCTGCAGCGAGTCAAACAAACAAATTGTCTCGTCAGGGGAAAAACTGCAAGTAGAAGTAGAATCTTGATATTTTCCAATTTTCTTCATAAATAATGCATTCTATCAGGAAGCAGTGTTTTTTTCTGCAGTAGGTTACAATCATTCAAAAGAAAAAATATGTCTTACAGGTTGTTGATAACTTTATAACAAAGGTAGAACATGACAGATTACACAAGTATGTGGTGTGTACACTAGGGGTGGGATAAGTCATGTTATTATAAAAATTGTTCTGTTATTAATTCTCGTTTCTCTCCAACATCTCTATTTTTGATAAATTCTGCTCCATTAATATAACAACTTGTTTCCTGCTGCTTTAGAGAAGATGCTGAGATAAACAACACCCCCGTCTGTGGAGAATTTTAAGTTTTAAGCCCAAAACAATTCACCTTTAACAAAAAAAGAAATAGAGATGAAAAATGCATATGTTGTCTACTGCTTTGAAAAAAACAACAACAACAAAAAACATTTGTAACCCACAGTTCACAAAAACACTGCTCTAAATACCACAGCATTGATAAGCAGTCCTCTGTGGCCATGAGGAGTAAATTACCATTCACACAGTGGTGAACTAAAAGTCAAAAGAGGAAATGCATTTCATCTTTCAACCTTGAAACCAACTTTTAAAACAGCCTTAAACAAATGTACATTGTGCTGTTGTGATCATTTCCATACAGATTGGACAATATATTGAAATCACAATCTACAGGTAGTGAAATGACGCCTAAAAAAAGAATCAAACTGAGCTATCAGAGAGGTCAAAAAATGGTTTATGGGCTAGATTTTTTCTGTCGTCACCCACTTTTACAAGTTTGGCTTCTCTCATCATTCAATCTCCCTGATATTAATACCTGTTGTGCTCTGACCTTAACGTGTTCTTGATATTTTACGGCGGACTCACAAGGTTTCCAGATGTCAGTAAACACAGTTTGTTGCATTCACAAGACAAACCAGGGACACATAGACCGTTTCCTGCTCTGTAAACCTTCGCAACACGGTCATATCCAATAAAAGACCAGTCTACACCTGAGTCACCTCAGTTTTGAATATTGTGCTCACATTTATTCTTGCAGAATTGGAAACTTTTAACTCAACACTTACATTAGCTCAAGATTAATGAAATCACACCAGACAGCTCTGACACTAAATAGTAAGATACGAAAAGAAGCTAAATGATGCAATTTTTCAAGTTAATAAATTTCCTGTTGCTTAAAAAAATGTTTCTGACTACATCAGCTACATTGGCTAAAAATAAAGTTGTTTTTTTTAAATTTAGCAAATACAAATTTCAACATGAGACATAAAATTACAAATTGAAAGTATTGAGACCATTTTTAAAAATCTACAGCCATGCTAACAGCTCTGTGAGGCTGTACTTGGGCACAGCATTGCTTTGACCTAAATGCTAATGTCAGCATGCTAACATGCGCACAATGACAATGCTAACATGCAGAAATTTAGCATGTATAATGTTTACCAATGTAGCTATCTTAGTTTAGCATGCTAGCATGCTAACATGCACACAATGACAATGCTAACATGCTGAGATTTAGCATGTATAATGTTTACCAATGTGGCTATCTTAGTTTAACATGCTAGCATGCTAACATTTGTTATTTGGCACTACATACAGCAACGTATTGGGCCATAATATTGACCTTTTGGTGGCACTAAAGGAAAAGCTAAAATGTCACCAAAGGTATTACAATTCATCTTGAAGGGGACATGAATGTGTTTACCAAATTTTATTGCAATTCATCCTATAGCTGTTAAGATATTTCTCAACAACTTAAAAATGTCAACCTCATGGTGGTGCAAGAGGTAAAGTCAGCAGATCTTCTGAGCCATGATGATAATGCAGCTAAAAATTAAGATAAAATCTAAGACATAAATAGCAGGTAGTTCAGGATGGAGCCCAAGGTGGAAAATGAGGAAATGTTCATGGTTTTAGTCAAATGAGATGGAGAACAAGAGGGTTTTCAATCTGGATTTAAAAGGTGGTCAAAGTTCAGAGCAGTCCTAACTCTACTAACCCCATAGTTAACCTAAAAGTTTCCCATTATTAAGATATAACTTATGAATCTACATGTCCACAAATCACAACCATTAAAAAACACTCATCATTTTTCAGATAATTCTAGCAACATTCTCTGACTCATTATGAGAATATTTAGCGTGGAGCACTGGAACCAATTATTAGTTTTTCAATGGGTGATGGGTTCTTCAAAAGTGTTTGTGTATTCCTTTAAAAAAAAAAAAAGAGAGACTTTCAAAAGACTTTCAAATCAATAAGAAGCTCAGTGTGATTAGCTTCCACACAGCAGATCATTGGTAACCCGGCTCAGATCAATAATAAACTGGTGGAAGAACTCCTCTTCTTTGATGATAAAGAAAGCCAAGCCAATCAACATGCCACTGAACATTCCTCCTCTCTGTTAGCCACTGGCAAACAGTTGCATGCCAATGTGAAAACAAAGACTTTTTTGTCTTTCATGCAAGACAAAAAAAAAAAAAGAGCACCGTTAAAATCGGGTAATATCCCAGGGGGAGAGACAGATTTCTAAAAACAAACACGATTCTCCTTCACACATGAAAAACAGAAATGAAGTGCCGACATCAAAACGTGACGTCTGACCACATCGGTGCATTTCATCATGCAGCACGGTGCACATTTAAAGCTTCCAACCCTGATTCTGCTGTTTCTGGAGTTATGTATCATCAAGTACACTGAGAGGAAGCGAATCCCATAATCCTCAGATAGAAAAGGCAATAAACAAAGTCACAGTATGAACAGAAAGTTGGAATGAGTCAGCAGAGGTTAAGAAAGAAATATATATATCTGCACTGTATTTGTTTCTTATATCTTATCTCCCCTGCAGATATCCTCAGAGGAGAAAATCATACAAGTGGGTAGATCTGGACCAGAACTCCTGATGCTACCTGGAAATTAATTAAACTAAACTGAATGCACAAAACAAAGAATAAAAGCCTTTTCTGTTTGGATTTAGCAGGAAACCCTTTCAATACTATAAATAAAGACATTAAATGTTAAGGTATAAGAGGTTTAAAATAAGGCAAAAAGGAAGATATGAATGTATGAAGTGTATATAAAGATATAGAAATGATGTGATTACTAAAGGAGCTTTACTAGCAACCTCATCTGGATAAATCTAATGTGCACAATGCACTTAAATCTGCCACTACATGGTGACATTTTCATGTCTTTAAAGAAAAATTCTGGTTCATTACACCTTGGGTCTATTTTTGTAATTCTGTCCATTGACCATTTAATAAAATCTGGGTATGTAGTGATATTGCTCCAATGAATTTAAATGAGAAAATGGACTCAATACTTTCTGGCTTTCCTGAACTTTTCTGTGTTTTTAGCAAACGTTACTCATAAAAAGGACAAAATGTGCATTTATTGGGGACTATTTTTTGCAGTGGATTAATACACATTTGGTGTCCTAGTGAGTATTTCTGGCAGTGTGCGGGACTGAGTCAAAGTAAATTACAGTCTGTGTTTATAAGTAATGAAAGATCATCTAATCCAGTGCAGCAGTTTCACTCACTGATGTGTTTTTAATAGTTTTTGGACAGCAAAGGAGGTTTACAGCACAGAGGAATAAGATATATCAGACTTTGGATACAAACGCAATACTTGTTAGTAGATCGAGTCATTGCTGAGTTTGATCTTTTCCAGGGATTTCATAACAAGAAGACAAACATGGAATATTGCCAGCCGTATCATATAAATACAGCAAGTCAAAGTTGAACCAGGAAGTTGGTCAGTAAACCAAGATGTTTGTTGTTTGTTGTCAACAAAATAATTTTGGCTGACTGCCAAACTGCACATTTTTCTTGCCCCACTTCATTTTTGCCATGATGACCAAATCTAAGAAACTAAGTTTGAAGTTGTAATAAACAAAAGTTGTCCTTTAAATTTAGATCATTTCAAACTTGTGGATAACCTTATAAAGCACAGTTATAGAATAAAAAAAAGGAGTGGAGGAGATGACCTGAGAGGGTGGAGGATCTGACCATTTCAAGGCAGATAAAAAGATTTGTATCTAATCTGCTCTGCTTTACATCTTTCCTCATCATTCTACGGCCATGATAAATTCCTTTTTTTTGAAACAAAGACCTGTAAAAGAATGCAGACAGAGGGCGGAAAGAATCACAGAAGAAGGTTCCTACAAATGTCACTTGTCCTTTGCAGTTGTACAAAGCAGAGAATCTGTTCTTAATTAACTCCTGCTACGTCATACCATAGCCATGCAGAATTCCTCGGAGACCGCAGGGGCTTTCCCTTTTTCCCATGTACAGAGGCAGGACGCTGTTAGGGGAGTGGACGTCCAGAGAACACAAAAACCAAAGATGAAGTAATACTGTAAAGTTCGGAAACAGGCGCGCAAAACTGCAATTCACATTACAACAACACAGCAACGACCTAAAGATGGAAACCCTGAATAAACTTGACAGAACTCTTTACTGTCAGACTACCCAGCAAACACGTGGATGTTGACACAGTGGTGATAAAAGAGCTTAAACCTTGCAACAAAGACAAGTGCTGCCTCATTATTTACCATCAGAATCATGCTGTGACTATATAAGGACATTATGGACAGTTTCAACTGATGAATTTCATTCAAAACGTGATGAAAGTGGCTGTAATGATTTGTTTAACACTATTTAACATTATCATGTAGTTAAATATTTGTATATTTAATGTAGTGCAATGAATATAAGTTGAGTGGCTGATGTTTGTTAAAAGCTCAAACATAATCCAACAGTATTGATGCTTTATGCTGCAGTAAATTCACTGTTAATTAATTTCAGCCAAAAAAAAAATCTCATTACATTGACAAATGTTGTCCGTTTGTTGTTTTTTTCTGCTTCATTTCCAGTTCTCTTGGTATTGGCCCATAAATACAATCTTAAATGTCCCAGTGTAGAAAATAATGTTAATAATGTTTAAAAAGTCAAACCAATAGAAGTCAAAGGCCACAACGAGAAACTGAAAGAAGTAATTTCAAAGAAATTCCAGAGTCCTGAGCAGAGCTGGAGCTTGAACTTAAATAGTTTTTGGCACAAAAATGCGTCTTTACCACCAATTATCAAACTGCCAGGTCCTGAAAGTCAACATCAAATGTCTGGCGAGATTCCTAGAGTTGTTTGATCAAACGGTTCCCATTTAAATCAAAATTTTACCTTTTTTTTGTTTGTTTGTTTCATATAAAAAGGTATAAAAAAAACTTTTGGGATGTCCGTACCAAATCTGAAGCATCCTAACTGCACTAGCATCTAAAGATTTCAACCAAAGCCTTAATTCTGAATATACAAAAGAAAAAGCCTTTAATATTGTATGTCTGACATCTACATGTTTTGGCAAAACTGTACTTAAACCGTCAAGACACTTAAATCCTACATGACATGACACAATTTCAGGTGAAAATACTTGTATTGGTGAAAGGTAATATATCACATCATGATGTTTATTGACCATTTTAAACAAATACTGATTATCTGTAGTGTCGTCAGCGTTGGCCTTGAATCCCTCAAACAGCCAGACGCTGCTATGTACTTATCACCCACTACTACTAACACTGGGCTCATTTTCAAGGCACCTATACAAGAAAAAAACCAGCAACAAAATGTTAACTGTTCTGTTCGACAAAGAGATCCAGTGATCCCTGTAAACATGTCTAACCTCCCGAGTTTATGACTTTGCACAGGGGCACATGTTAACAAGGGAACACATGTCTGAGCATTATCTGCCACACAAAGCTATCACAGTGAAAAGCCACTAGGGATCACTCAGGGTCGTCTGAGGGTCGTGACCCTTAACTCGAACAATGAACTGGCCAACTACTAAGGAAGTGGTCAAAGGTCAACTGACGAGAGTGTCTGGGGTAAGGAAGGGAAACGTGTTGGGGAAAGAAAGTGTTGATTGATTGATTGTTGGTTGATTTAAAGGGGACAAAACATGCATTTCTGTGTGATTGTGACTTTGATGTTGGATGTTAAACATGGTCAAAGTTCCAAAACTTGAGGAATGTATGTAAAAAGGCTCCCTGCAAGTCAAAACCCAGGGCCTCAGCTCTGAATGCTTCCTCCTCATGATGACATCAGATTGTTCGTGCATGCCCAGAAACGGCCGTCTGTTCAAAAGCCTTTGTTGCTAAGGCTGTTGCTAAGGTTGTTTTATGGGTTATTCAAGTTGTCCAATCTCATATTTTGGATTGGATTAGGGCTCAAACATATTCAGATGGATTTGATAAGTTTATATTTCAAGAAAAGAACAAGAAAAAGAAGTAAAATCCCACTATTACTGTGTGTGTACGTAGCCTCCAGAGCTTCCGGGAACTAGCCAATCAGAACAGAGTGGGCTAATCAGGAGGCGGGCCTTAAAGAGACAGGAGCTAAAACGGCCTGTTTAAGACAGAGGCTGAACTGAGGGGTTGCATAAAGAGGAAGCATTAGATAAATAAGGAGTTTTTAACTCTAAATCATGGAAAGATATTCCAGTAGAGCCACAGAATATAAATGTAGAGCTGGAAATGTGCATGATCTGTCCTCTTGAAGGGTGTTTTCAAACCTTTGCTCTGGTCTGAATCAGTCGACGAGTTGGAGACCTTGTTGCATTTTCCCCTTGGTTGAGTTTCTTTTCACACAGAGAAAAAAAAAATCAAGTGAACCAAGAACATAAACACAGGAAAAAGTTCCTAAAGAAGGTCCTATCTGCCAAATATCCAGGTCAGATCATGATTCATCCTCCAGCTAGCTGCTAGCAACTGATGATTTTGCACGTCCGCATCCCAGTATGCAAAGCTACAGGGACCGTTTAGCTTAAAACTTGCAGAGCACGCCTAACAGTTGGGTCGGATTGAGGTTGGATCATGTTTCCACTGCAAACAAACCGCTCCTGAGTTCAGACCAAGACCACTTCCTGAAAACGGTCTGTGTGAGGTTGTACTGGTCTGCAACAAAGTACGACTGCTGCATTCAGATCTGCCTAAATGAATCAAACCATGTGAGAAAGCAAAGTAAAATCCGATTCAGCAGACTAAACAATGCAGGTTTAAAAACATCCAAAATAAACCTTTAGCTTCTTGATTCACATGTAAAGCTCTGAAACACTGTACTAACATACAGAAACACTTCCAACGGCCTAAATGAGACTCATTAAATTTAAAAAGGTACCTCTTTGCTCTCTCTGTGGATGACTCATTAGTTTTCATAACTATAAAACGCTGGCATTGAGCACACATTAGAGAAACACTAAACCACAGTTACTGGTCCGGTTCTGCATATTGTGGAAGAATGAAATCTTTGTCCAGCCTCAGTCATCAGCAGTGGAGAGACACACATACACCCACCTGTACGGGGGGGACAAATACATATGCAGTCAAGCAATCAGAAATGTAGCCTATTTCCATAATGAGGTTCAGAAGGTGAAATAAAGTCCTATCCGCCTGCTCTTCATTTCTCTCTATTTCTCTATTGGTGGTCTTATTAAATCCTCTCTGTCTCCGCGACCTCGTTTTTCCTCTGGCCGTTCAGAAACTCATTAGACTGTTGGAAGACGCACCGGCAGAATATCCCTGCTACTTAATTCTTCTTCGGGGCTTGTCAATTTTTCTCCTGAGCTTATTTCTTAAACCATCCCTCAATGTGGTACCGGACAATTCGTGTGTCAAATAATCAATCTTGATCCATCAGGAACACTGTGCGAGCTGTTAATGAGTTACGAGTTGACTCGAAGCCAATCATGCAATCTGGCACTGGGCAGGGGAAAAGCAGAATAAATATTAATATCTATGAATCTCTCTATTGTGTATTACCTGTCCGGTTGTGTAATTGCGAGTTCGTCAATCAATCTTCTTGACCGCCATCTTGAGATCTATTATTTCTTTTGCCTCATACTGGTGTTAACGTCAACGCCCGTGTTATAAAACCCAGCAGGATCCAACTAAACCTAATTATCTAAAATAGGCAGGTGCTTGTTTCTCATAATCTTAATTGTTAGGCACCCGTTGTTAAAACATATTAGTAGTCTTGCTGTAAAGTTTGCCTTTATCACTTTTACTTAGTCTGGGCTGAGTCAGAAACAGTGAAAGATTCAGCTCAGGGTTTGCTCAAACTCTCTGAGTCAAGCTCTGCTTTGTACAAAATGTTAATTTAACGACTGAGCAGTTTACAGACAGGGAGACACAGACGCATCATTTTTCATTAATGCCAGTCATCTATATTTTAAGGGGGCAATAACAAAGATTTCTGCAGGCCCTCATAGCAGAAAATGACCACAATATATCTCCTGATGTTGATAGGGTTGTTGATCAATACCAGTGACTCCACCATTACTCGCCCTGGTGATAAGATTTTAGGCTTCCAACACTCCCATTTCAAGTCGTTCTCTGTTTTGGAAAAAAAAAACAAAAAAAACTCACTGGACTTAAAGAGAAACTCCCAAAGGTCATAAATTATTTGGCACCTTTAGCCACAGAAGAGCTGGACTCTGCACATCTAACTGTGTTTTAGAGGCAGGAGCAGCATAAGAGTTAAGTGTGTTGTGGACAAATATATCAAAAATATCAGTCAAAACATTGCAGTGCGGTACTGCTTTTCAATGTTGCTCATCAGGACTCAAACTAGGGCTGCAACTAACTATTATTTTCATTATGGATTAATCATTTGGTCTATGAAATGTTACAAAAATGTGTAAAGATGCACAGTATGATGCCTTCAATTCACTTATTTTGTCTGACAGACAGTCCAGAACCTAAAGATTTTCAAATGACTCATATATGAATCTTAGACTCACATTTAATAAGCTGGAAAAAGAGGATTTGAGGCATTTTTCCTTCAAAAATGACTAAAAATATTTCTTCCATACATAAAAATGTACTATTATAGAAGTTCTAATGTCACGGCCCATGGCTGTCTACAGCTTATTCTTTATTCCTGCATGGGATAAGAATTTTTCAGAATAGATGCATTGTTGTGTTGTTTCCTCTAAAAAACTTGCATGCATTCCTCATGCAGGAATACATAAGCTCTTGTTATTTGCTATTAAAGCCGTATTTACATTTTTTTGGCCACTTGGGGGCAGCACCACAAGCTGTAAACACGACACTTTAAAAGACAGTAAATTGAAGTGTTGAGACTGAACAAACACAGTAAAATTGCCATAAAAACCAAAAGAGTAAACTTAAAGACAATAAAACACATAGCTGAGTGGAAATAGAGAGCCACCTCTTTCACATTACTGACAGGATTTATTGCATGTGAAATTGAGTAAGCACTAGGCTTCCTCATTTTTCAGTGATTAGTACAGCTTTAAAATTTTATATATTTGCAAAACAAGACATTACAAACAACAAAGAATACATGAACACCATGTGACTCACTGTAATAACTAAGAAAAGCCCCCTCTGCACTATCTGTTTTTACAGCTCAAGATAATAATCTACTTGTTACAAGATGATTTGTGCTTCTTCAAGTTCAAAGTTCTTTCGGCTATCTGGGACACAACAGAAAGAAAGCAGGAAAATTTAAACAAGAAGTTTTTCTCACGGCTGAAATTGACTTTAGAATAAGTCCAGGAGATGTAATCTGCAGAGGGATTTGAACTTGTGCAGTCATTTATTAAATTTACATGGTATCCAATGTGTACTATGATTCTAAATTAGATGGTTAGAATGAGAAAACCAGCAGAGCTCTGGGCCTTGAGGACTGGGAATGAAGAGAGCACTGTAATAAAGTATTGTATCAAGGTTGTGGGCTAATTTTCTATTCATTATTTAAATGTTTCTGTTCTTGTTTTATCAGGGGGATTTTACTGGAAAATCTTCAGATCCAATACCCTGCAGCTTGTGGGTCGTCTTATCAGGCTAAATGTTTTGAATGCTAATTAAAATAGTACATTCACTGCTTTGGGTTTGAGCCGTTTCCTAAAAACCTCTTCATCGATTGTGCCTTCAAAATGGTAGCAAGAGGCAGCAGTTTGAAATTGGTTAATTACCCAATAATCCTGAGTACAACAACATTGTCTTCCTCGTGTTTGTGCTGCCTCAGTGAGTCCTGCTGTTTCTGGACGGAGCTGTTGTTTCAAATACTTGATGTACTTTGTTTCAAAGTTTCAATTCATCACTTCTTTTGTGCTGAGGATTTGTAAACCGTGACCGGTTTAACACAAGCATTTGATTTGGGGAAAGAAGAGTGAATCTACATTGTTTAAACTAACAAGAACAGGAAGCATTCGTCGTTGCAGTTTATAGTTTAGTTGCCGGTTGTCGCTTTTAAATTGCTGCTCTTTTGAGACCTCTAATTTGGCAATTTCAAGAAAGCACCGTAGCAAAAGAACTGTAATAACCATTATGCTAACTATTCATCCATCTCTTTGCAGTTTACTGCTGAATGCTCTGGAGGTTTATGTGACTAATTCATTGAAACGTGTGATTGGAGGTGTCTGATTGTTAACCTCACGCCTGCAGGATGTCTTTTTAAAGCATCAAAGTAAGATCTGGATTCAACACAAACATGACTTCCTGAACAGAGATTCTTTGAATAAAAGTCTAAAGCGTTTTTCTCTTTATGTTCTTCAGTCACGCTGCCTTCATCGCAGCATTTAGACCACGTCTTCCTCCCCTCAACAAACAGCTGACATCTTGTTTTGGAACCGGATGTGTCAATGATAAGGACCATCGCTGTAGTCTGTATTCAGAGCTCCCTGCTGGTATCAATCACTGTCAAAACGCTTCAAACCCACTTAAGCTGGTGTTCTCATGGGTTCTAGGGATCACAAGCTGCAAGTCGTCCAAGAACAGGATGTGCCTGATAAAGAGCTTTACTGCCTGCTTTCATTTCCCAAAACATCACCATGACAAGCCGACAACTAATACTCCCCAACACGTGATGAGGGTTTTTTAAGCGAATCGAACACCTTTTACATGACGACTCTTTGGACCAGTTACAAGTAGTCATTGTTTCCTCCAGACTTTGATTCTTGGCAGGAAATTCAGACAGTAATCAACAAGAACTGGCTGATCACATTTTAATCCCTTTAATGGTTTGTTCTACTAATGACTAGACCACATTTTCACTTACGACATCCTGTTGAAACTGAACCCAAATGTGACAGTTTTTAACATAAGGTCATTAAATCTATTTTAACACCATTCTCAAGAGATAACGTGCTGCTTGCACCTTGACCTTTAAGCTTGAGTTTGACCTCACAAGTTAAAATAGTCGTCTTTTCATACATTAAGAAACAAGACTTAAAGTCCCGCCAGTGGCCTGTAATATTCATTAAACCTCACAATACAATACCAAAGAGTCTGGGAATCTGTGTGAGTGTGACGATGGTATTTGTGAAAATAAAGTGTCACGTCACGGAGAATCACGTCATTCGAGGTGATTAAGAGGCGACTAGAGCTGCAACAATTAGCCGATCAAAAGAAAATGAATCTGCAACTATATAATCTATTAAAAATCCATACTTTTCATAATAACAATGTATGAAATGACAGCGTGTCATCTGCGTGGCTCGTAGTTAATGATGAAATGTAAATTACCTTTTCCAACAGCCCAAGATACAACTTAAGGTGTCTTATTTGACCAAATAAAGTGACCACGACTCAAAGATGTTCAGTTTACAATCATAAAAGACCAAAGAAACCAGAAAATATTCACATTTTATTAAATAAATTAGACTAATAATGGTTAATAGACAATCAAAATAGTTGGAAATTAATTTTCTGGTGATTGAATATTCAATTAATTTGCTAATCGTTGCCGCTCTAGTACAAACGTTCTGACTTCACAATAGTGCTGGATTAAATCTCATTGAGTGTCTAACGTTGAAAAGTTTCATCCTCTGTGGAGAAGCTACTACAGATTTAAATTTTGGCAGCTGAACGTTGACACCAGATCGCTGTGCATCATCCTCTGGGGAGCATGAACATCTAGCTGTTGAGATATCTTACTCTACGGCAGCAAAGTGTTGTGTTTAACAGACCGAGAAACATCTCCATCTTTGGGCAACGCTTCTAGCTGGGGTCTTTTTTAATTTATCTTCCTTCATATCTTCCTGTATCCACCGCTGACTGCTGGATGGATGAAGGTGGAGGGTGGGGGGGGCGGAGCGAGGGTGGGGGGGTATCACTGTGGAAATCACTCACTAGCCGAGACGACATAGAACATTAAGAAACCGTCGAGCTTGAGGCTGCATCGCGACACTTCACTCGTCTTTCACTCATATTTATTCACTTTGACAACCCGGGGCTGAAAACTGGGGGGGGGGGGGGGGAGTCGTGTTGTTACATCCCATGTCGTTTGACATCATTTCTAATATTTTCATCTTTTTCTTGTATTTGTTATCCCTCTCCCTCACCCTGCTGCTTTTATAATCCAAATTCCTCCTTTGATCCAGTTCTTTTTTATCATCTTTCCATCCATTAAAAATCCTATTTGCTCGTCTGTGTTTTCGCCTTTCTTATATCAACAGCCCCCCCACCCACCCACCCCCTGCATTTTCTTGTCTTCCCCTCGTTCTGTTCCGTCTGTTTGTATAAAAGAGGACGTTTCCGTTCACATGCTCGCTGACCCTTGACTAAAAAGCGAACCCCCTTTCCTTCAAATGTGCGTGTGGTTCTGCTTTCATACGTCTTGTCTGTGTGTCTGCGTGTGTGTGGGTGTATGGACATGCTTAAATTAGTCCTACAAAATGCGAGTGGATGGACACACACCGCTGAGCATGAGACGCGGGAGAGAAAGTACACACACACACACACACACACTCCGGAGTGCAACCTAATCTCTCCTGTCTCTCTGAGGCTTCTGGTTTATTCAATAAGCTATGAGCTGCTGCTGTATGATGGCACTCAGCTGGACTGAGGCTGAGTCAAAGACGCTATGTACCATACGAGAGGGGGGACAAAGAGGGAGATGGGTAGCGACCAACTGCGATGAAAATGTAAGACGTGATATAAACGGGTTTACCTGCTCGGCCTAAATGCTAGGAGTCGTGTACTTGCATTGAAATATGTGTTTCTCTTAGCTTTTCAGTGAAAGAATGCGATTTTTTGAGGCTCCAGACTAACTTTTTCCACTAGTAGCACTGATGCTTCCTTCTGAAAATCATCATCAGCACAAAATGTAAGAGCACGACTTAAATCGACATGTTTCCATCTTAACTGTTTTACTGATGAATGTTTTGGTTAATTAGTTAAATAGTGCTTTTTTAAAACTTGGACACCAAATAATAAGGTATGTGGTCATTACAGCACAACAACCAAAACAAAACAAGTAAGCTGCTTAAGAAGTCGTTTTCTATTCTATTATTTATTTTTATATAGTCGACCCAGTGTTTATATTTGGATTAATAAATACTTAAGCCTGATACTGTCATTAACAGACTTTGAGCATTCGCACACTGGGCTTCAACACGGCCAATCAAAACAACCCGCCGACCTCCACTGATTCGGGATCTGCGCGTAGACTGTCTCGCATTCTTTGGCCGACATATCAGTGTCACCATCGATCACGGAAGACAGATAAGTGCTGCTATCTTTTAATCGGTTTCCTTTTTCAATTAATCTGTGATAACACCAATGAACTCATAGCTTGACCTCCTGGATCGTATTTCATTATCTCACTGGTGTCTTAAACAACACGCCCGAACCAAACGCAGCCCCTTGCATTGTTTTAATGCACGGCTGTTTTCAGCCCAAGAGTGATCGCCGCTGATATACCATCAACTTTTAAGCCCTTCAGTGTGCAGAACACACGCACATCTTTCAAGTCCAGGTAGATTTTCTGCTTCCCAAGGACTCACAACACTGCAAAATACTCCTTTTTTAAAAAGAAAATGCAATAGAGACAAATATTTTAAACACAGGAGACAAAGGGCATGGGTGGGGTCACTTTGAAAGAGTGTTATGCAATATTTATTCCCTTCTGACTACAACTCATCCTCTAAAGGCCCCATGAAGCAGAAGTTAGAGCATCTTTAGCTTCTGTACTGTGAAATATTTCCCAGTGAAATGGAATATTTGAGCCATGTACAGTTACAAGAGGGATTCAAATCAAATCCTTTGCTTTTTATTGGACCGCTAAAAAAAGTGGGGGCTTACAGAGTTAAGCGTGATACTGTTGGCTCCACACACACACACACACACACACACGTCCCTCACCTGTTGATAGATCAGGAGGAAGACGAGGGAGAGATGAATGAATCAGACCTCAGCAGCCATATTGTTTCGGAAATGAAAACAAAGTTGTTGCCTGCTGATATCCAAACACACATCTCTTCCTATCTGTCTCCATATTTCTCTGTCAGCTGCTACAACCCACAAACAGTGAAATACAGTTTTATATGACCAGTGTGGCGACTCGCCCAAAGATGAACTTTCGTTAACGCCCCTGAGTGCAGGATGAGTCATCAAACATTTGAAACCGTTTAACAGGGAGAGAAAAAGACTTTGATGGGATTTTGATGTAAAAAATACTGTTTTTTTTGACACGTATTTGGCAAATAACAACACATAAATGAACATTAAACGCACTGTGTTTTGCTCAGTTGACTCTATGCAACCCTAATTTTAGCAATCATTCAGTAAGAGAGGGAATAAAAAATCTCAAAACAAGTCAGAAATAAGCTGCAAACCTTCAAACAAACACTTGCTTGTTGTCTGATACTCATGCTGGAGGTTAATGGGAATTCACCAAACAACTCACTCCGGAGGTTAATGGGAATTTGCCAAAATGACTCAGCCTCAAGGTTAATGGGGATTCCAGTTCAGGGCTACAAACAGCTGAGAGGATAAATTAGGAAATTTGCAACGGATGAAATTACAATTCGAAAGGCAATGAACCGAGACTTTTTTAATATCACATGGGAATGAATTTTAAGACCAATTTAACAACTGAAATAATCAAAACAAAGCTGCTCCATCAGCCTGTTCTTTTTTTTAACTGAACACAACTAATGACAGATTTGAAACTGTAATAACAGTTCAAGCATATTGAGTCTGTTTATAAAAGCCAACAAGATACGCGCTGTATTTATGCTACTATCTCTGCTTTTAATAGAGCAGTGAAAAGAGCCTTTTATGTTTATTTAAAGGATTCAATTTAGATCATTAATTGTTGTTTTAGACGTCTTGAGGAAGAGACAAAAAGCTGTGTTGTGCAGAAAGGAAATAGCACCTATTAATGCTGCTAACCACACACAACAACAATCGACATTTCACACACACACATGCACACGGATATCTGACAGCTGACACGTACACATTAATCGGTGCCAAATGCTTCCTCCTGGTCCCAGTTTAACTCATTAGATGAAAAGCTCCCAACAAAAAAACACAAAGAAAATGTCAAAACTTACACACACACATGCACGTTTTTGTACACGTGTGCGTGAGCGTGCATGTAAACCACCTGAGGAGGGCTTCTCAACGTCGCACAGACTGTCAGCCTGACAGAGAGAGAGAGAGAGAGAGAGAGAGAGAGAGAGAGACATGCTGCGGCTTTGTAATGCAAGTATAGAGAGAAACTCTGTGGCTTGTGGGAATCAGGTAGAGAGGTGAGCGACAACAACAACAAAAACGAACAAACATCAGCTCTAAAAATCTTCAACTGATAAATGCTTTATATTTGTGTGCTAAACAGGGATAGGTATCTTCTTTTATTTTTTCAATATATGCACTAAGATTTTCTAATGATGCTAAAAAGGATATCTTTGCTGCTGACATATTCTGCACATTTCCAGGTTTATATTTTTCATCTGTGGCTCTACTGGAATATATTTGCATGATTTACAGTTAAAAAAAAACCTCCTTATTTATCTTCTACTGGCTCTTTATGCAGCCCCTCAGTTCAGCCTCTGTCTGAAACAGGCCGTTTTAGCTCCTGTCTCTTTAAGGCCCCGCCCTCCTGATGAGCCCACTCTGCTCTGATTGGTCAGCTTCAGGAAGCTGCACCTGCATAAACAAAACCCTGAAACAAACCATAGCAGCAGGATTTCATTTCCTTTTCTGGTTCTTTACTCGAAATGTCAACTTCTCAAATACATCCGTACACGTTCGAGCTGGAATCTGATTTGAAACATGAGCGGATGATGCAAGCATCCCATGGAACAACGCTAGCAACAACCTTAGCAACAAAGGCTACATCAGCTCGTCAGCAAGTTAGAAAAAAACGTCACAAATGAAGCGTTGAGAGCAGGCTGAAGCCCTGAATTTTAACTTGCAGGCAGCATTTGTTTAATATCCAACATAATAACAGTATATAAATAAAACCATAAAAAGCATGATAAGTCCTCCTTTAAACATTTTTCTACTTTTCTCTGGTGTTTTATTCGCAGTCACACTGTATCACCCATCCAAGAACGTCATGATTTAGTAGTTTGCAGGTTGAAATGTCTAAGCTTCAAATAACCGTAACGGACCTTTATTTAGAACCATAGTTAGACTGTCTAGACAATCTTTTTACCTGCAAATCATCAAATGAATACTTGCTGGGATTTAGACTGGGCTGAATCACGCTGTGCACTCAGTCACCTCAGTGGAAAACACATCCACAACCTCAAGCTCTCATTTTTCACACAACTAATTCCATCACATTTCCTGTGCCCGACGCCACTAATGCCTTCGAGTGAGTGAGCGAGCGTCTGAAGGTGTGCACCGTTAACCCCCCTGTATTTAAACTAAGGCTGCAACTAATGATTATTTTCCATCACAATTTTCCTAGAGCCCGAGCTTACGTCATCAAATCTCTTATTCTGTCCGAGCAACAGTCCAAAACTCAAAGAGATTCAATTTACTATCATGTATAACAAGGAAAAGCAGCAAATTCTCAGATTTTAGCACCTGAAACTAGCAAATATTTAGCATTTTTGCTTTGACGGCAGGATATTCACCTTCAAGTTTTGCATTAAGACGCAGTCGGACAACAAGCTAGTTTCACCCCCCTCACCCCTTCTAATACAGAAAGAGAGACGACAGGTTGCTCCCATCTTCTTCTACCAACAGCTGAAGTTTTATTTGTTTTCACTGACCATTTATAACAAGTTGTAGTAAATTTAATCAGACCTTAACCATACAGGTGTCCCGTGTTCCTGTAAAAGGACTTGTTACAGTAATCAACACAGGTGTCAATATTGAAAATCCTGTATCTGTGTTCCCTCACTGTCTGCTTCCGTGTGCACAACTCGTTCTTTCTCTCTCTCTCTCTCTCTCTCTCTCTCTGACAGGCTGTAGTACATGTCTTGTAATTAACATCAATGCCTTATCTGTCAGCAGCACACATGGACGAGAGACACTGACAGAGAGTGAGAGAGAGAGAGACAGAGAGAGAGAAAGAGCTGTGACTCAGCTCTATCTTTAAACTGCTGATAGTGGCTCTGTAGATAAGACTCTATAGTTAAAACCAGCAAGCAGTAACAGACGCCTGTCTTCAAAACTCAGCGTGAATGTGTGTGTGTGTGTGTGTGTGTGTGTGTGTGTGTGTGTGCTGTCTGGGCCTTTCAAAGGAATTTCATTTCCAATATACAGACTGTTGAGGGTCCAATTTCCTGACCAGTGTAGCAGAGCGCTCTGTCTGAGGTGTGTGTATGTGTGTGTGTGTCGCAGCAAGCCAGACCTCAGCAACAGCAACCAAGCGAGAGATGAGCATCGCTGGGGAAGAGGAGACAGAAAAGGCAGAAAAAGTGAGATGAGAAAGAGAGAGAGAGAGAGAGAGAAAGAGAGAGAGGTAGTAGCGTGGACAAGCAAAGTAGGGAGGTGAACGAAGAACAAAAATGAGGACAGCGTGTTTAATGGAAGTGACAGAGCAAAGCCTATACACCTACAAATCACTGGACACACATACACACACACACACACACACACACACACACACACACACGCAGAGCAAGGCCATGTTCTAGTCTGCTGAATACAAACAAAACAACTTTTGAGTCGCCTCACTTTCCCCAGCATGAGAAACTTCTCTGCTCTGCACAATAGAAACTCTTTTCTCTGCTTCTCCTCATCTGTCATCTTCTTCTCAACTAGAACTGGACTGACACACACATACACAAATCAATAAAAGTCTGATCCAGCTCTTTGATTACATCTTGTAAAATAAACTAAACAGAATCTAAAGGGACTTAAGTTTCATCAACTTTAATCATTTCATGTCTTGTGTCCAGTTCTGTCCTTTGCTTTTGACTCGTCGACCGTCTTCCTGTTGGTTCATGTACAAAACGACCCCAAACAAAAGGACAACGGGTCAAAAACGTTGGGTCACTTCACATCTTTTACTAAAAGCTGCACTTGAACACACTGCAAAGACTACGGCTGACATGCATGTATACAAGTGGAGATTAATAGTCAGTAAAAAAAAATCCCCAAAACATCATGAAAAGATACAAGACAAGCTAGCTAAACATTTTCACACTACTGTGATCCTGGTTTAACAGTCTCCTTTAATTACAGAGAAGATGTCTAAAAAAGAAGTCACAATTAGCTGTAAAGTTTTTCTTGGGTTTGCTTTACACTTGCAAAATGGGTGAAGACTCTAGAGGGGTAAAAATAACTGATCTACTGGGCTGAACAGAAAATCAAAAAGAGCCTCAGATTGGCTTAATCTGCCGATATGAGCTGGACACACAGCAAAAAGTAAGAGTGAGGGTCTGTAAAACACAGCCCAACAACTGCTGACTGTCGGTATATCAGGGCCATTAAAAATATGTCATCGCCTCAAAAAAATGAGAAATATTTCTTGCACAATACCACATACAGCAAGAAACGGACTGTCAATAAGATTATATACAGCTGGCAGGAATCTGCAGCTGTTCTGCCGCCTGAGAGGAAACATTACAGCATCATACTTTTTTGGTCATCTTCCAATCTGTGATATCACAGCTGATGTTTTCTATCCATGAATGAAAGAATTTTGTTGACTTAAGCATGGATTTAAAATCTTAAATCCACAACTTGAGGTGAATGAAATGAACTACAACAAAGATGGCGGCGCTTTAGACGTTGTAGCTGGATTCAAATGTCCTTGACCGATCAGGTAACATCTTGGATTATGTGTGGCTGATTCACTGGTCTCTCTTTGTCTTCGTCAACCACCCCAAAGGCAGAGACAATATCATTGAGCTCTGTCTGTATCAGCCACAATACCTCAATGCTATCCAGACTATGTGCCCCCAACATCTTGCGTTACCTGACCACAGCGGTCATTACAAACAAGGATGTCCATAAGCGTCGGCAGGTTCTGAGGGATACAGTGAAGGTCATACAGCGGGAATCTTACACCTACAAAGATCCAGTTACAGAGTTTGTGGAGTGCCTGTATGTGAACTTTTATTTTCAAATCTTAAATCCACAACTTGAGGTGACTGAAATGAACTACAACAAAGATGGCGGCGCTTTAGACGTCGTAGCTAGATTCAGATGTCCTTGACCGATCGGGTAACGTCTTGGATTATGTGTGGCTGATTCACTGGTCTCTCTTTGTCTTCGTCAACCATCCCAAAGGCAGAGACAATATCATTGAGCTCTTCCTGTATCAGCCACAATACCTCAATGCTATCCAGACTATGTGCCCCCAACATCTTGCGTTACCTGACCATAGCGGTCATTACAAACAAGGATGTCCGTAAGCGTCGGCAGGTTCTGAGGGATACAGTGAAGGTCATACAGCAGGAATCTTACACCTACATGTGAACTTTTATTTTAAAATCTTAAATCCACAACTTGAGGTGACTGAAATGAACTACAACAAAGATGGCGGAGCTTTAGACATCGTAGCTAGATTCAAATGTCTTTGACTGATCAGGTAACGTCTTGGATTATGTGTTGGTGAAACATTTTAGAAGCGTGGAATGATGAAGATTTTGAGATATGAAAGTAAGTAAGTTGTGCGGCCCACTGAATATGCGCAGTAGTGTTTCCCCCACTGGCCCCGCCCACTAGCTCCCACTCGGCCCATAGACTTTACATTGTGATGACTTTACAGATTTTTAAATCGCTTTTCTCGGCTCGAGGAAAGTTTTACAAACATAAAACCTCCATGGATCAAAAGTTTATAATAGAAAGAGTCACAACTGACATTGTTTGCAGTTCGAGGTGTCCTGTCAACAGTTTTACAGGCGTCTCTTCTACAATGGTGGTCTACGGGGAAAATTCTTTTTGGGCCGCAGGGGGATTTTTCGCTACAATACCGCATGTGGCCACTGGGAAAAATTGGCTGCAAGGCAGAGCGGCGGCTCCCTATCCAGCTCTTATAATACATCCATGGCTTGATGACAAGAAAACTTAATATCTAATATCACCCTTAATATCAAAAAAGTGCAATATCTTTGACAAAAATATCATACATTTAAACATCTCTTCTTTAAAGCTGGTGTCTCCTCTGCTGTTTACAAGCCACTAGCAGAGCCATACGCCATAATATCGAGTTATTTTACCCCGACCATTCATAGGGCCACTCCAACTGAAAACAAGCTGACGGTTTATGGGTGAAATTTAGGACAAAGCTTTCATGTCAGATTACATTTTGAATGCTGATGCAAAATCTGTTCCAGCCTGAAGAGAATAAAACTCTTGACGTTTCTTGACAAAGTGTCAAGAGCGTCAACATTAGCACTGAATAATTCTACGTTTTGAAATGATTTGGCAGGAAAATTATGGCATTTAAAGCTATTTCAGCTAAAAAAATCTGCAGCTTCAATCCAGAAACTGTCAGTGTCAGCCTTGAAACCTCCTTATCGATCAAAAAACCCCACTTTTGAACTGTCATAAACTCCTCTCTATGACCTCCCATCTTCCGCCCCCCCCCAGCGCGCTCCCTTTCTTATCTGTCTGTTTCACTTTTGTCGTGCTTTCATCCCGTCCTGAAAATTTGTTTCTCTCGACACAACTCTTCCTTCCATGGCTGCTCTGATCTGTTTGCTGCAAAGCTTGGCATTAACAGCAGTTGGGCTCACATCAAATATTTGATGGAAATGCATGAAGCCCTTGGTGATCTATCAGAGTCGGTGTCTGGAAAGATAAATCAACCAAGGATTGGAAAGATATGGGGTTTTTTTGAAGACAGATACCAATGTTTTTTTTGTAATGAGGCTGCACATTGCCAATATTTTGTCCAGACTGAGAAATCCCCTCACAAATTCATCATTTCATTCAAATGTCATGCAGAAACATTTAGTGTGTTGCCCGGAACTGTATTTTTCCTGCTTGACAGGAACAGAATTCAGCGTGAAACACATAAAATACTGGCACCTTCCACCGAAATGTCTTTATCGGCCTCTCAAAACCCATTCAGCTCAAACCATAAATGCGTCCATCATTCATCTGTGCTGCATTAAAGTGACTCTTGAATGCACTGTAAGCAAAAAAAAAAACTCATAGTTGCCTGTTTGGCAGATTTTTTGGGAGCTGAAAAAAGGAAGAAAACCCCGACTTTGACTTTTCGGAGCATTTCCTCAAGGTGTGGAGCCTGTTTGGTAACATGTTGGAGGTCTGCGCAACCTCATGCTGATATGAGACAGATTCACCCACCAGCATACGGCAATCAGCGGCGTGTACGTCTGTGTCCTTGAAAAAAAAAAAATAACCCTGAAGCGAGTGCGTGTGTTCTGTCTGTTGTTGGCATTGACGTCCTGTTTGGCAACTCTTTCTTACGTTAATGAGATGCAGCTTCAGTATGCCATGTCTGCCTCCTGTGGAGTCACACACATGCCCTTCCCCCCCCCCCCCCCATCTACATCCTTCCACAGGCGTTGATCACACACACATTTCCATTTCAAACCCCCCCCCCCCCCCCACCCGTAACATTCACAGGACCTTGAACTCTTGTACTGTTTACACAAACCCAAAATTCTCCCCGACTGCCTTTGAAAATGTTGCCTTTTGATTATTTTCATGCCAATCACCCTTCAAATTCGACTAAATGTTGTTGGTGGATTAAAAAGATTCCAGCTGCTTCACACCTTGTTTTAACAGAAGGAGCAGCTGGTGGAGAAGGGGGGGCCACAACCAGGTTCATCAACGTGCTTTAAGAGTAACCCAACACTTTTCTGAGTTAGTAAATTATATGCACGGTTGATTTTAGGTCCTTGGATTTCAGTGCATTTTTAAAAGTATGTGAATGTTTTGCTTTTTATTGCTTGATTTAATTTAACAGTATTGCTATAATGATCCTTCCAGCACTCAGTTGGTGAATTTGGAAGACCTTTATTTTTCTTTACACTTGCCTTACATGGTTTTGGAAAGACGAGTTTGCATTTCCAACATTTTTCCTACAGACTAACCAACCAACTAACTGACTCACATGTTCTAGGAGATGGCCATCGAGGACTGGGATACATATTAAGGTTGCGCCCAAAAATGGTCTTTCCCTGCCCAAAATGGAGGTCACCAACTATTTACAGTACACACATTAGTTAGATTAAATGAAGTTTAATAGATACATTTACCATTAACATCATTAACTGTTTGCCAGTTGTCCATCATGTCATGAAAGTGAAACATCTAAACAACTGGTGAACAAGAAATTTGCACATTCCAGGAAAAGTTGCTGGTAGTAAACATGGAAATTTACGGCTTTTGAGTTAACAACTAGCCCCTAAATACACCATTAGTTTGACTCTAGACCAAAATCTTCTGCAGATCATCTTCAGAGGAGGCATCTTTATCATTCTACGGCTTCACATTTATAAATCTTTGTCTTTTGAGGACATCAAAGCTCACACTGGCACACAAATAACAACTTTTGATGGCTTCAGATAACAAGCAGAATCAGGAAAAAGGTAAAAGAAAGTGAGGACTTTAGAAAGGTGAAGTATTAAGGGGAGGCTGCTGGCAAAATGGAGACAATTCTCCAATCAGACATATCGACAATCTTCCAAATCCGACTTAGTCTTGTGATTTTTGCACTGTCAACTAAAACTCAGCTATTGTTTGAACAGAGTCTGCTTTTTGGAGAGTGATACTTCAACTGAACCTTATATAGTTGCTATTGTTTTAGCCATTTATCGCTATATGCTAACATAGCAGGTTTGTTTCATGTGTTGCACAACATTTTATGTACTTTTAAGGAATTCCAACTCATACAAAGACTGAAAATGCTTTCCCATACATTTCTAGACAAGCAAATAAACCTACAAACCACCACTCACAATTCCAGACATCTTGCTACAAATGAAACATCTTTCACTCAAAGTCAAAGAGAAAACAACTCGATACCGAGTCCTGAAAACTGGAAAAAGACCAGTAATCACAACTCTACTCTCTGATTCACACAGACGCAAACAAACACACCACAGATGTAGAAACTGCTATTCTAACAAGATTTCTCAGTAAGTTTGCCAAGTTCCAAATAACTGTCTGTTACTGGATGACGCCTGCGTTTCATTAAGTGCTGCTGTTTTGCTGTGAATGACCCGTCGTCGCCCGTCATCCGCCGACGCTGACATGACCGACTCGTCCTCGCATTCCTCCGCAATCAGACCTGCAGCCATGAAATATAAACACTAAGCAGGCAGCTGTGTGTTTATCTCTTTTCATAACCACCCTACCCCCCCCCCCCCCCCTCCCCTCTCTAATTGACACAACATTAAGCTTGTTTGAGTGCACGATGCATGTAGAATATTTATCAGAGCAGACACAGTCGGTCGACCTGGAACAAAACAACCACTTGCACTTCAGAGAAGGGTTTTTTTTTTTAAGAATCTATTACTCTAATACAACTCGTAAACATTGCTCATTGGGATTTTTTGTTGCAGTTAATGCAGCATATGTTTAAAAGGTTTAAAGTTTAAAGTGAAATGCTCCCTTACATCCCAGAGTCTGAGTATGTTTTCTTTATTAGCTGGGAGGGGCAGGGCCATTTTATCATCCTCCATAAACATGAAAAAAAAAATCACATTAGAGAGGAAGGAAAGACAAAATGAGGATAGAGGGGAGGGAAAATTAAAAAAAAAAGAGGATGGAATAAAAGAAACTGAGAGAGAAGGTGAAGAAAAGAGATCAATATAAAGAGTGGAAAAACTGATGAGAAGGAAAGAGATGGGGAGGTTAAAAAGAAACGGCACAAAAAGGAGGAAGAAAATGGGAAAAGTGAGAAGAGTACAGCAAGGTAATA
This sequence comes from Thunnus maccoyii, assembly GCF_910596095.1. Taxonomy (NCBI): domain Eukaryota; kingdom Metazoa; phylum Chordata; class Actinopteri; order Scombriformes; family Scombridae; genus Thunnus; species Thunnus maccoyii. Next base: position 21,488,644 of record NC_056555.1, on the reverse strand, counting down.
AAATAAGAAAAACATGAGTGAAAGAGTAGGAGGAGAAAACTAAAGAGAAAAAAGAAGAAGGGCAAAAAATAGAGGGAGAGAAGGAAGTTTGAAAGCTGAGAGAGAGGGGCGTTTTTGGCAGCAAGCAGTTTCCATTACTGGCAAAATAAACTGATACCATATGACTAATCACCTCATAACCGCAGCAGGAATTTACTACAACACACACACACACACACACACACATACACACAGAGAGGGAAAGAAAATACTGCAAGAAGGACAAAAAGTATGAGAGGGCAAAAAATGGAGAGAACAAGACAAAAAAGATGGAGCGAAAAGGGGGATGGGAGGAGTGGACTCATTCGTTCCAGACAAACACACCTCCAGGAAATACCGACTGATCTGAGGAATCACAACAACACACAACAGGAAATAACAGCTGGACCCAGAACAGCTTCTGCTGATAAACAGAACTTGTTACAGGAATATGGCTGACGTTTCTGCAGACTGCAGATCAGTCAGCTGAGATATTTCACTGATGAGTATAACCCAGCTGTTTAGCCCCCAACTAAGTTTGTGGCTTCAGCATTTTTCTGAGTGATAAGAGTGTAATAACAAAGTACAGCTGGAAATGGTGATTGATTTTTCTGGAACTGCATTTTTAGTTTTAAGGGGAAGCACGGATTAGTCAATCTGACGGAATAATAACAATAATTATGTTAATCGATTAATTGTTCAAGACGTTTTTTTGATCAAAAATGCCACACCTCCACTGGTTCAGCTTCTAAAATGTGAGGAAATACTTCCTTTCTCTGTCATTCATCACTGATTCGATACCAGAACTTTTTTTCTTCAATATCCTCCTTTGAAGAATATAAACATTTTTCTACAAATGTATTTAATTTAACAAAAGTTTCTCCCATGTTAAAAAGTATGAATCTGTGCAAGCATTAGTCCTTTTGCAAACACATTTCTTAGGACACATTTTGGTCGTTCCTAAAAGGGAACAGTTCAATAACTTAGACTTAAAATTAGTGGAAAAAAAGTCGATAATGAAAATAATCATCAGTTGTAGCTGTAAACAGCTTGCTAGCTAGCACCATACAACCCAACAACTCCAAGGCAGTCTTATTTATGTGTTTTTGAGGTGACTAGCATGCTAGATAATAGGATAAAATATGTAAAAAAAGAGTTTCAGAGTTGTTGGAAGAGGCAATTCTTTACTTCTTTAGCTAATGCTAAAGCTAATGCTAATGCTAACTCTTCCCAATTCCGAATCCATATCAGTTCAATATCTACATGTGTACTACATGCAAGTCATAAGGTGTATTTTTTATAGTTTTGTCAGAGCTAGGCTAGCAGTTTCCCTTTGATCCTTCTGTTTATGCTAAGCTAGGCTAAACACATCACAGAGCCATCGTTGTACCAGACACACAGATATTAATTGTTATCAGTTTAATCACATAACTCTCTATAAGACAGCAAAGTGTTTTTAACTGGTCCCGAAACTTATTTGAAAAGCTTATCACTTCAGTGCACACCAACATCAGGATAAATGCGCACAAACGTTGCCAATCACCACTGTTTTTGTATCAAATAATCCAGTTCAGAAAAGCCTTATGAGCCCAGGCCAAATAAAACTAAACTTGATTTAACAACAAAATTGCTTCACATTCTTCCCTTGAACTTGTCTTCTCGGGCAACAGAAACGTGTCCCAGGCTGTGGTTAAACTTATTTGCCTGATGTGGCCTTAATAACCCTAAAATATAAATGAGGTTAAGTCTTTCCTTATCTGCTGCCTCAGTTTTCTGGTTTGCTGCCATTTCCATGGTCCTCACGGGTCTGTTGGAGTCCAGACACAGATGTGGAGCGGATGTTTGTCCAGTCAGAAATTCTCAAGACTTAGATCTTATCCACTGACATGTTGTAACTTGTAAAAACGTGTGACCAATTATTCAACCCACTCACTACACACTGTCATACGTTATTATATGTGACGACCGGCATTCAAATCAGGCTTTTAATGCACAGTGACAAACAGCAGGACTGCGTAAAAGGACGAGGAATGAGAAACGTGATTAGAGAAAGAAAGAAATATGCACTCACACACAAACAGCTGGCTCAGAGACAAATGTCGTGACCTTCCTACACCCTTCCTGTCTGTTTCTATACTGCCGGTAATTACTGTCGAGATGCCAAAATGACTTAACGCACACACACACACACACAGAGAAACACTCTATAACATACATGAATACAAAAAAGTGACAATCAGTGAATCTAAGCGGCTCATGCAGACCCGCTCAGATAAAAGCATATTTGTTGGAAAGTTGCACATTCACTAAACAGTGTGGTGAACACTATTGTGGTGGGTGTATGTCTGTGTTCAGGGAAAAATCTGACATTTGGTTTCATTTAGTAGAAACAATGGGACTGTAAATGGGCACTGCTCTTTTATTCCACTGCTGTGTGTGTGTGTGTGTGTGTGTGAGGGATAGAGAGAGAGAGAGAGAGGAAGAAATAAATAGACACCAAAAAAAGAACAAATAGAAACAGAAAAACAGTAACCATATGCGTATGCCAGTCAGGGTTGGGTGCTGATTAAGGATTTGTATTGAGAACCAGTACTAAATTGGCACTGGCTCTTGACTGGTAGCTCTTGGACAAATGGTGCTGCTATCGGTATTTTTATAATGTTGATTCATTCTAACATATCCGGTGTAGGCAGTAATACACCTTAACACTAGTTGCCACCTGCCATAAAATGGAAAGGCCTCGCCCAGGCTTGTCAAGCTCCGAGATAACGTTATCTTCTGCCTTCTGCTTGGGAGTGATAAATTTACTGCTCAGAGTAAATTAATAAGATATAATCTCTGGCTTTTGTTTGATATCTAGTGTGGGTAAAAAAATGTTGCCAACACTAGATATCACCTGCTAACGACGTACCATGGTTAGCATGGATTAGCTTGGAGGGCTAACTTGGCTCATTTACTATATTACATGAACGTCTTATTAGCTTATTTCCCCCATTGACCAATCCATTGGTTGAATAGTAGGTAGAATTTAAGTCAAACAAGATTTTCTTTGATTACAACCCTAATCTAAAAATAAGTAGTTATTCACTCTGGACACAGTTAGCATCAGGTTTAAGCACTTCTAATTTAACGGTAATGTTCATGAATAAATAACTGTTGTATCTTTTTGCATCTTTTCATGTCATATCACCTGCTAACGACGCAGCATAGTTAGCCCCCATTAGCTTGGAGGGCTAACTTGGCTTGTTATTACATGAACGTCGCTTATTGTTGTTCGTGAATAAATAACTGTTGTATCTTTTTGCATCTTTTCATGTCATGTCACCTGCTAACGACGGAGCATAGTTAGCACCCATTAGCTTGGAGGGCTAACTTGGCTTGTTTACTGTATTACATGAACGTTACTTACTGTTGTTCGTGAATAAATAACTGTTGTATCTTTTCGCATCTTTTCATGTCATGCCTTTATTTTTTGGCACCAATTCATGGAGAGTATTATCAACAGGAGTATTGATAAGTATCGATATCGATAAGCAGTATCAGTATCGATACCAGACCAGATGATAGACAGTCAGAGAGAGGGGAATGTCAGTATTGATCCAGCTTACTACAATATTCTACTATTACAAGTGGCTCATGTCAGCCACCAAGCTAACGCGTACGGTAACGTATGTGTACGTCATGGCAAGCTAATGTTATGTAAGCTAACGTTGCTTGCCTTAATACACTACCATGTCCGTGAACACAATTTCGCTTCTCTTCTTCTTTGTCTGTCTGAGTCACGTCAGATCAATTTTCATCGGCAATGGTGGTTGTTTAACAATGAAGACAACAACTCTCATGATGCCACGCTACTTCATGTCATCAAACTCTGTCTTTTGTTATTGTTTTGATAAAGAGACTCCTTGCACTGTGCATTTAACATGGTCTGAATGTGTACTGCCAATTCCTAAATACAACACAAACCACACTGTACTTATTTTAATATACAAGTATTATATAATTATTATTATCATATTATTTTCATACAGTGTACCTGTGGCTAACAGTTTTTAAGATGACATGGTACATTTACACGGCATTAATTCCACCAGTAAAACAAAATCACACCATACTCGTCAGTCTGGCTCACGTCAACTTCCTGCGGTTGTTTCACAAAAAAAGTCTTCTGTGGAAGGGAAGAGATCATTCCCAAACCAGTGGAAAGCTTCTAATGTGAAACACCTGCAGGAAATGCTGAGTTTATTTAACAACAAACAGGAGCACATCAGAAAACCGGGAGACTTTGGGATAAAATAAAATTAAAAGTGTCTCCAGTAACCGCCTGAATCAAATATAAGTCTGCCTCTGGTGTTTTTGGTAGATTGAAGTACAGACCAAAGCGATTATTTCTGAATTTAAACTGTTTTTAAAATGCAAATGTTTGTGAATTGCTTTGGGAACGTTCCTTAGGAGCAGCAACAAAAACATCAGAGGACGGAGGGGAGGAAAGAAGAAGCGAGTTCGAGGCCAAGATGTAGGAAAGAAATAAAGAGAGGGAGGCAGAAAGCCAAATCATGCGGGGTCAAACAAGCAACAGGCCAATATACAGGAAATGAAGCACATGAACACACACACACACGTACACACAGCGGCTGTAACCACCACTTTCAAACTAAATATAAGGATATATACACAAAACTCAGTACAACTACATACTGTAAGTAGTACTTACACTTCATGCATGCTAAAACTAAAAGGCATAAAAAAAAAATGGCCAAAACACACACACACACACTCAGCTTTGATGGTGTTCATGTGACTCTGATGTATTCAACATGACTCAGAAACCAAGAACAAGATTTCTGCAAGTAATCACGGTCAGAGGTCGCCTTCCAAAACCAAAACTCAAACACAAAGACGGAGCCAGAAGGACCAGCGATGAGTGACAGGACTTAACTTCTAATTAAGAAAAGGGCAAAATCCGAAGAGGAAGCGAGGTCAACTCATGTTATAATCCTTAAAGCTGCTGTAATTTATATTTTTTACAGCGATAATGTATGAAATGTCAAGTGTGTAATGTGATAGGCGTGGTTCATGGTAGTGATAGTAGTATTTTCCTTTATTTTCAAGTCTCGACACTTTGTTCGATCCATGATCTGCCTCAAACAAGTTCCCAAAAGTTAGCATGAATAGCTGGTCCCAGTTAAACAAACTATACAAGATTTGCTATGTGTTAGCCTACATAAGAAGTAAAGGAGTGTTACTAATGTGCAGAATTGCAAATATTCACTAGCAAGGGAGTAAAGCTGAGTCAAGATGTTTAATGCAGGTTAAAGTTTAAGGCAGCTTTATGATGTTTTTCATTGTTACAACACAGCTTGTGAAGCGAAAAACCAGAAGTCTAAAGGGCAGAAAGACAAGCAGAGAAGCTTGCAGAGAGGAGACGATTGACAACAACAAAGAAGAGTGAAGAAGAAGAGCAGCAAAGAAAACATTTAAAAAAGAAAACTCAAAGAGTTTCAGAGTTGAACAGATGCTCACCCAGCAGGTTAATGGTCTAGGTCTAGGACCACACACACACACACACACAGTCATGTTTCCATCACTTCAGAGGACATTACATTGACTTACATTCATTTCCTGGAGCCTGACCTTAACACAACCCTAAACTAACCTTAACTTTAAACCAAATGTTCACCCTAAAATGAATGATTTACGTTAAAGGGACTTTTGCTTTTGGCCCCTGTGAGGGAAGCGGGTCCCTACAACATGACTGTGTAAACAGACACAACATAAGGAATACCTGAACCAAACACACACACACACACACACAAGGAACCACACCTTGAAGTGTGTCAACAGCTACAGCAACTCTGTTAAACTGGTTTATTCATGGGTGACGTTGTGTCACATCCAGTGGAAAGTACTGCCTGTCACTGATTAGAGTGTGTGTTTGTGTGTTTGTGTGTTAGTGTGTTAGTGTGTGTGTGTGTGTGTGTGTTCTCCCTCCCCCTCGAGCAGACAAATGGGAATCACTTGACAAACATTACTGAGACCTTAAACAGTAAAACAGCTACTCTACCTCGACCCTGATTTACCCCACTCGCCCTCTGTCCTTTAACACTGTTAACGTTGATTTAAACAGGTTAAACCCAACAAGAATCAGACTGTTTTTCGGATGGGGGGGGGGGGGGGGTGACCAGACCAAGAAAACAAAATTAAGACAAGCAGAAATGCTGCAGATTAATGTCTTTCAAAAGAAGAAAATAAAAGCACTATTGCCGCAAAAAAAACAACAACCTTATCTCAGTTTCCTGTTGTGTGCAGTTTCATTCATCCAGCAGTTTCTTGTTTTATCTTCCAGCAATATTTAATGAGCTTATCTGGTGACCGAGTACATATGAATACAGAAAACTTCCCAATGATTGGTTTTTCCTGGTGTGACGCAATAGTTTATTAATCGATTAGTCAGACAACATAAAATTTTTCAGCGACTATTCTGATAACATGTTAATAATAATAATAATAATCATGTTTGTCAGGATTTGCTGCTTTAGTTCGTCATACATCGATTCATCATTGTAAACAGTATATAAGACGTCGTTTTGGGACTTTAGACTTCCTCCCATTCCCATTTCATGACATTGTATAGATTAAACAATAATGAAAAGATTAATTAATAATGAAAATAACCTTTAGCTACAGTCATACTGTTCACATTTATAAAACAGGACTAAGAGTCAACAGCCACATTATGATTAATCCACTGACTATTTTCCTGATTAATCATTTAGTCCATGAATTTCCAGAAAGCTGTAAAAAACATATCTATATAGGTGAAGTAGGTGTACTCAAGTGTCTTGTTTTGTCCAGCCAACAGTTCAAAACTCAAAAGATACAGTTTACTGTCACATATATGTCAGAGAAAAGCAGCAAATCTTCACATATGAGGAGCAGGAACATGTGAATTTTTCACATTTTTGCTTTTAAAATGACTAAAACTACTATCAAAACAGTCACCGGTTAATCTTCTATTGATCGCTCTAGCGTGGCTGTCACTCTCTGCTCACTATGAATGTTTTTCAGTCTGTATGAGCCTTCAGTTTGGCTTTAAATTAGCACCAATCTCAATCCCTGTCCTCAAAACCGGGTCCTCGTGTCGGCAGCTTTTTCCTTCAGAATTCAAAATGAATAAATAAAAAAAACCTATAATAGCAGCACAGTAATAAGCACAGCGTCACAGATGAAGAGAAACTAAAAAAAAAACAAGGAACTTGCTGATTGCCACTTTAAAATGTGCATGCTTCATCTGTAATCAGTGTAGTGCTCATGATTACCACCACTCCATTAACTGTGACATGTTGATTGCATGATAAAGCTCACAAATAGTGCTTATGCTTAATAGAAAAGTGTTGTTAGGTAAAAAAAATAAAATAAAATAAAATAAAATAAGTCCTGCAGAGATTGTTTCTGAACATTGGTGGAAAACAGAAATTGAAAACAGAAAACTGAAACAGTTAGAAATGGCAAAAAAAAAAAAATAAATAAATAATGATGATGAGGTGGAAATAATAGAGCACAGTGGGATTTGGGTAGACGCGTGGGAACTTTTTGGAATTAAACATTAAAAAGAATAGAAAAGACAAAACAGTTGATGAGAGGATTGTGGTTTTTTGGTTTCCTGTGGTGCAGACAAGAGGTCAAACTGCAGCCATGAGAACACACACAAACACACAAACACACACACATCCTCATATCCTTCATTATGTCTCAGTCAACAGTAGCTCCACTGAATTTAAGAGACAAAATTTTCATTAGCGTGTCTCGGCGTGTTTGAGCAATCTACCACCTGTGTTTCAACAAGTGTCAGAAAAAGAAAAACACATGTGAACAACCTGCCACCCACCACACACACACACACACACATATATTCACACTTTCTGCTCATCCCAGTGCCACCATGCAGGTCTTAAATGTGTGAACGTGTCTGTAAGAGTATCTCACACTCACACTGCGTCTTGGTAGATCACACGCACTCACACACACACCTCGACAAACAGCCACCGGTGTCGATTGAGATGCAAAAGCAGCCTGAAGACAAGAGGCTCAGGGTGTGATCACACTCCAGAAAGACCTCTTCTGCTGCTGTGACACAGATAAATATGAAAATGCAGCTTCTTCTCTCTCCCATTTCTCTCGCTTCTGTCTGACGTATCGACAAATAAAAACGTCACCGATGTCTGAATGACATGTCTGAAAAAAGGGGTTTTAAAGAACTGGACATCAGTTGGTTTGTTGGCTGCATGACTATTTTATTTTTCAATTGGTTTTTTGATCTATAAAATGTCAGATAATAGTGAATAATGCCAATAATACTTTCCTAGAGGCCGAGGTGATCATTTAAAATGTTTTGTCGTACCAACAGTCAAAAAATCCCCACATTTATTCTGTTTACTATCACTTAAGACAAAGAAAAACAGCAAATCCTCACACTGGAGAAGCTGGAACAAGGGAATGTTTTCTAGTTCTAGTTAATCTTTCTTTTCTTGTAAAGTTTGTGCTTCCCAAAAGGTGGAGTTGTAGACACCAGGAGACGGCTGCAGCAGCTGTTTGTAAGTTCAAATTTAGCCTCGTTGTAACATCAGTGTCTACTAAGTTGAGATTTACGCATCACTAAGTTAAAACCAGTTGCACACACAAAGTATTTCTTACATAAAGATGAGTGGTTACTAAATAGTTACACCTGCTAACTGCTAGACGGAACTAAGCTAGCCGAACTAACTGACAACGTTAGCTAACGTTAGCATGATAATATCTGAGCCGTTTACATTGAAGAGTAAACGAGGTAGAATAAAAGGAATATGGTCGACATTTCTGACCTGGAAGTTTGCATTTCACAGAAAAACACAAAAAACAAAACTATATAAAGCTTTATGCCAACAGCGTCACGCTAAATGACCAAATAACGACAGTTAGCTTAGCATCATCGGATATTTCCCTCTCTTTGCAAACTGCATTACAGTAGAGCTGCAACAATTAGTCTATTTTGATAATTGATTAATCGTTTTGAGTAATTTTTTAAAGAAAAGATACTAAAATTCTCTTCCAGGCTCTTAAATGTGAATATTTCCTGGTTTCTTTAGCCTTCTATGACAGTAAACTGGGTTGTGGACTGTTGGTCGGGACAAAATAAGACATTTGAGGTTGTGTCTTGGACTCTTAGGAAACACTGATCTACATTTTTTTGCCATTTTCTGACATTTTATAAAGCAAACAACTAATTGATTAATCGAGAAAATGATCAACAGATTAACTGATGATGAAATTAACCGTTAGCTGCAGCCTTTGTGATGGATGGCTTCTGATAATTTGGTAAGAACAGAATTTCACATCCAACTCCTGCTACCAGTAAACCCTCAGGATCATTTCCTCAGTTGACTCGACACTCTTAGTGTGAAAGCTCCCTTCAGTAGATGACAAGTGGTTTTAATTACAGCCCACACAGAGAGACCCTGTCACCTCTAAATACTCCCAACACTGACAATGCTGTTGACCTTTTTTTGTTGTCTTTTTTCCCAAGACACATGGTTTCTCTCTTTCTCTCTGTTTAGATTTTCTTGTCAGACTTTAGTTCTGTCAGTAAAAGCGATAAGAAAGGGTTAAAGGGTGCAAAACAGTTACCACACTCAAATTTTTTCACCTGAAGTCACTTAATTTCCCTGAAAGCCACTCACCACCCAAAAACTATCTTAAAATGAAAAAGCGGAAACTCCCACAGCCGCAGATCTTCTCCTAGTTCCAGTCTTCCGTCGACCCAGAAATCCCCAGTGAGGTAATGAAAACTGAAAGCTATCCACATACTGACAGCATTACTGTATAATCCTAAAAAAAGATGTGTTATATTAAACAGAAAGGTCTTGTGTGGAAAGGACACACACAACAGTTGACTGAAAGTCTGGTATTAGATGTCATCACCCACAACTAAAATAGATGTAGTTTGATTATATATTCATAGCATTAAAGTGAGTATTTTTATCCAGATTAATTAACACTGTTTGACTATTTTTCCACCTTTCACATAGAAGGATGGAGTGTTTTTAATTAAATGATTATTTTTCATCTGTAGTTTTCCATTAAAGTCAACAAAAAAAGTTTAAAAAAATGTCCATTACAATACCCCAGAGCCCAATGTGACTTATGAAAATTGCTTTTGTCCTGCCAAAAGTCTAAATCTTTAAAAAGACATTCAGTTTACGATCATATGTGACAAACAAAAGCAGCAAATCCTGACATGCGAGAAACTGTTGGTTCGTTTTTCTGTCAATCTATTAAATCGTTTCAGCTCCAAAATAAACATCACTGTCCAAAAAAAAAAAAGCCGAAAAACATCAGCTAATTACATAAAATCAGTTTTGTTCTGTTTGGCCGAAACAAATTCCTAAATTTAGGGACTTAAATGGAGAAATGACAAATTATTTTTCTCTTTTTTCAAGAAAAGTATGTCTTGAAAGCTCCAAATGAGATAAAGTAACGTGAATCGATAGTTTTTGCAGCATCAGTATTAACCTTAAAACCTCACGTCTGTCAAACTTGATATATTTTATGTTGTTGTTGTTGTTGAAAAGTAGAACATACTGTATATTCTTTCCTCAGACTCACAGGTTAAGCTGAAAATGATGTGAACGGCTGTGGGGATTTTGAACTATGAAGCAGCTCCACGGGGGAGAATGGGGGGGCAATGGGGAGGGGAGGAGGACTGACAGCCAGAGAGTCTGAGTCTGACAGGAATAACAAACCCAGATCAAGAACAATGTGGTCCAGGCCTGAGCTGCCGACAGAC
>NC_056555.1:21377804-21472804 GCF_910596095.1 Thunnus maccoyii | reverse complement strand
TTTTTGTCTTAGCGTCTCTTTACCAAGCAAGCGGCAGCCCTTTTATTCATTTAATGATTACTCTCTTCTCATCTTTTTTTTTTTTTTTTTTTGGAGAACAACGCCTCACATCTTCCGAACAGACTGACTGACGTGACCCTGAATTAACAGAGAGAGAGAGAGAGAGAGAGAGAGAGAGAGACGGCGAGCAATACCCGGGTTGCTAAACGGTCCTCCAACGCTTCCTACTCTTCATTCAGCAGAGAAATATCTATCATCATAAACTAGTATGTGTGTGTGTGTGAGAGACAGAGTGATAGAAAGACGGAGCGTGCATATGTATCAGCAGTCATGATGATGAAGTAAAGGGCATCTTGGGTAAAATAAATGATGCCTGATGGCTGGGAGGCCTGCAGACATTGCGCTCTTGGGAATTTTTGTGAGAAAGCGCGATGCTGACAAAACTGACTTACAAATTGTTCCATCAAACGAGACAGTGTGATCTGACTTGATGTGATGCATGTTTTGTTTTGTTTTTTTTTCTTCCTCCTTTTTCTGTCAGCTTGTAATGTGGAAGAGAAGAACGGAGAAACGACAGGAACAATTTGCAAAATGTCTCTGTTGCACAAAAGGCTCATCTTGGCAAAAACATCCATTTACATTCATGTTAAAAAAAAAAAAAAAAAAAAAAACGGACTCAAGAGATGCGACAGTGAAATTTCCCTACAAAAACGTTCAAAGAAATTACGTTGGTTCACTTGATTACAAGCCTAATTTAATTCCCACGGTCACTACGTGTACAGAGACCGCTTGTGTATGTTCACAGAGAATTAACTGCTTTATTTTATTCCCGTCTGTGTGAGAAAAGGCTGCACTGAGAAGCCTGAAAATGTGACTACAGCAACAGGAAGTGACCCCAAAACACCAGAGCTTACAGGCATAAGGAGGTGGATGTCAGTATCTGATTAACTTAGAAAGCCATTAATCAATAAAGCATTTCTTGATGAGTTAGTCAGAGAAGCAAAAAGGGTAAATTTCACAAAAAGAGTTCAAAAGTCCATCATGCATTACTTACATTACAGGTTAGAAATGAGATATCTCACACAGAAAGAGACAGATATTAGAAATTTGGTTTGATGTCAATATGAATATGAATGTACCAGCAGGGTAACTGTCAGAATGATTGAATGACAGAATAATTAACTGTCTGTTGCAGCTTCACTTTTGTATTAACATGCATTCAAGCTGACAAGTTCACACAAGGACACCAGGAGTTCATCTACAGTGTAAGGAGTAGTAGTATTTCTCTCTTTCATACGTCTGCATTAACACCGACTGAGCTCATTTGAAGGTACGAAAGTTTGCAGTTTCTTATGAAATTCATTCATGCACATCTGGGAGAAAAAAGATTTCCCTAATTGGAGGTCAGCTTGTAAGAGCAACGCTGTTTTCTCAGCTCTTAACCCCCTCGTTCATACGTACGAGCTCCAACACTGGAAACCTGTCATGAACCCTTCCAAAAGAACGTGCTGGTGCCGCTCACAATGAGCCGAAACTGAAAATTTACTCCTGTGGACGCTGAGAAAGGTTCAACTTCAAGAAAACGTCCTGGAGACGAGTGAATAAGTAAAAGTACTGGAGGGAAATCTGATCATCAGTCAACAGGGTTCAAATTCTCAACATTATAAACAAGCTACAAAGACTTTAATAAGAGCGACATGGGTGGAAATGTTACTTCATCTTGTGCCAACGCGTCGGCCCAATCAGAGCCGAATATGACAACTACTTGCTCGGTGTTGCTCATGAGAAGCAAGAGAAGACACGCCGCTTTCATTTACATGCACTTAAGTAACCAGGTTACTCAGAGAAACCAGGTTGGGCAGGTAACACGTTAACATGAACTGTAGTAACCTCGTCACTGTAAATCCGTGTTGTTCATGCAGCAGGTCAGTAATCAGATTAGGCAGCTGCAGCTAACAATTATTTTCATTATCGATTAATCTGCTGAAAATGCCCTTTATGATTTACCAAAGCCCGAGTTGATGTGTTCAAATGATTTGTTTTGTGCGACCGTTGGTTCAAAATATCAGGTTACCGTCACAGAAAAGCACCAAATCCTCACATCTGAGAGGCTGAAAGCAGCAAATGATTGGCACTTTTGCTTAAAAAAACGACAATCAACTAATCAATTAATCGACTAGTTGTCGCGGCTCTAAATCTCCCCAATCACCGACCTCATTTACAAAGCCTGTTATACTGATTTTAACTGGATTAGAGTCAGAAGACGCTGCTTTCAGACTGTTTTTTTTATATTTGTGTCAACTGTAATTGTGATTTTACAGTTGTACTGGATGAATGTGCTGGTATTTGTATGTTGATGTGTGTTTTTAGCTTCATCTGCATAATTGTTAGTGTGATAGAGACTTTGTAATGGTGTTGCATGTACATGAATGCATGGTCCTTGTTTAATAAAGACTGGACTATACGGCGTAGAGCGAACAGGCAGATGGACCACAGCCTTTGAACGTGTGTGAAATTAACAAATAATCGAATGTTCAGGAGGTAGAGACCAACTTCTTTAGTTTACTCTGTGTCAGTTTCAGTTTCAGTCAATCTTAGGAAGGAATTATTTCAAATATGAGGACTCATCACTCCGTGTAATTACCTCTCATTCCAACCAGTCTTGTCATGCACAGGCATACTCGTAAAAAAAAAAAGCCAATTAGAAACCCGGTTATGTGTTTAGATGGCGGAGAAATCTTCTCTAACTCACAACCACGATTTTACATGACAGTTAGAGAAAGCAGACCTGGTTACTGGTGGATAACAGCACAGAGTCACTAAAAATACACTTTAAACCAAACGGGGACACCTGGATACTAAAAGGTGTGTCGCACATTAATGCCTGCAGTGTGGTTGTGGGTGGACAATAAAACCTTTATAAAGCACAACCAACAGAACGACATGAAGAAAAAGACACACACAGGTCAGCAATCAGTCAGACAGGCTTCTTCAATCACAGCTCTTCACTCTGAGCTTGCTTGACAACAGCAGCATAATGAGATCAACAAATTAACAGCTGGACAAACACAACACAGCAAAGCTCATCTGCACACACACACACACACACATATAGGCATTAATCAGCTACTCCCAAACAAACCATCCAAGACCAGACAGACACATTAAAACCGGCTCTTTTAGTCTCCATTCATAGGTGCTTATTAGGGTTTAAAATGCACAAAAGGGAAACTGCTCTTCATTCAATATAGATTTATGTGATTGATGTTAATGATTAAACATATAAAACAGATGTTTTGCACACTTGTCTGGTGGTTAAATTTTAGCCATTTCTAGTCTCAGAAATATAAATTTAGGACCTTTCAGGCGCTACCTGGAATTGAATTGCATGAATTAAATGTGAATATTTTATATATCAGTAAATTGAATGTCATGTCTCAGGACAAAACAAGACACCTAAGGTTGCATCTTGAGCTTTTGGGAAACAGTGATTGACATTTTTCACCATTTTCTGACATTTTACAGACAGAATAGTTACACCAATAATAAAAATATAAAAACAATCCTGGAAACCAATATCTGAGACATGACTAAGCGGACGACAGTCGGCCAGTTCTGTAGAAATCTGCATCTTTTTCACCTGAAAGTTTTGCAAGTGTTAATACTTGTACAATACTGATTCAACCTCTGTCTCATTCATGAAAGAGTCTACGTTGCTGCTGTTGTTAACACCTACACAGATACCAGCATCTCTAGAAAAGGTCCTCCGCAGCAGAGAAAGTGACGTTTTTGATGTTTCTGTAAGCAGCAGCACTTTTTAATACACTAACAAGACGGAAAAAAACACTACAAGATGAAAAGAAGCGATGAGGAACAGAGGAGATGCAGCTCTTTTACTTTTAGACTTGTGCAGTTTGCTGTTGTTTATTACCGACAGTCTGCATGCGTGAATGTCCTCATTATAATGCAAATAAAAGGGAAAGGAAAACACCACAGCCATGAGCATAAATACATCAAAAGATGTCTCAAAAATCAAGAAAAACAAGAATCTGGTGGATGATCACTGTGCTTTGTTCCAACCTTCCATCTTAACAAGTTATTTATTAACATATTCAGGCATTAATTACAGTGATTATTACAGTGACAATACAGTGATTTTCAATCCGGTTCGGAGCACGTATGTGGGTCATTTTTCAAACCTTTCCGGGACCTATTGTTTTTCTGTGAACTCGCTGCTCCTCCTGTAATTTAAATCCCATCTGGAGCGACATCCTTGTATTTGAAAGAGGATCTCTGAGTTTTTGTCCTTTTACTACAAACGTGTTTTTGCTAATCAGATAGAGGATAAACATGCTAGTACCAAGATACTTTATAGGCCTTTTTTTGGAACCAATATGATGACAGAGAGAGAGCAAGACCCCATAAAAGCTTTTTAAAATATGCTGTTGTAATGTCAGCTATAGGTAGGTACTGGTATTCTCTTTTTAGCTGATATTTGTTTACATTTTGCTGCCATTAAAAATATGCTGAATTAGCTATTAGCAGTTCCTGTTTGCAGTGTAGCCATGGATGTACAGACAACTATCACTGGGTTACTTTGATACTGGAGGAAACTTTAAAAAGGGAAGTTCTGAAGCCTCTTTTTCTCTGATTTCTAAGCCGATTTATAATCTTTTCTTTGCGATGGAAATCTGAGAAAATCATATCCTCAGAAGATGCAAGTCACACAAGAACTTACATGTCTGTTTATTAAGATTTGACTGTTATAACTCTTTGAACGAGGACAATTTTCGACTCAAATTCACGCAGTATTTTTGCCTCATCTTCAACTCTCCGGCGCCCCCTGTGGAGTCTTTTAGCTTTGTCTTGCTGAATGTCCACATCTATTACAGAGCACATCCTATAATTTACTTATGTTTGAAATCCTGTCTGGAACAATGAATTAAATTACTGAAACTATAAATAGTATTTAAATTACTGTGAATATTTCATTGACTGAATACATTTATATTTATCTCTTGTTACTGCATGTCTAATACAAATTATTGTAAACAAAAAAATCCCCCAATGTCTTTGAACCTCTACACAAAAACATGTAAATAAGTAAAAATGGAAAACAACATCCCCTGCCAAGGACGTTCAAAACACACATACACATTCAGGGTTACGTGAACTCACATAAACTGCAAATAAATGACAAACCAAACAATCACTGGGAAAACATTTTGTGTAGCTGAAAGTGTGTGAAATGTCTCTGCATTCACGACCTAAGTCTCTTTGACCTCTGACCTCTGAGGACGAGCTGTCTCTTCCTGTTTTATAAAGAAATCGCTGCGACATGGAGAAAGAAGGCAAAACTTCCAAGTGTTTTCACCCTCTCAAGCTCATCACTTGTTCTCTCTGCCAAATTATGAAGCATAATTTAATTTCAGGCTTTGAGGTTATGAGATGTTTTCTTCAAACAGAGTGAGGAGACTTATTTTTGGAGTTTCAGCACAGGAGCCTACAGTAGGTTTGGACTAAAAACAACCACATGGTTCCAATAGAGACAGAACAAGCTAAAAGACATTGGACTTTGGCTGCTATTTAGAATTAACTACATAATGCATTAAAAAGAGTAAAAACAAACACTGTCTGTAAGGCCTTGTGAATATGAATAAGACAGATCAAACCGCCAACAATCAACAGCCTGATCTAAAAAAAAAAAAAAAAAAAGTTTTTCAGTTGCCAGATCAAGAAAAAGTGACTCAACACATGCCGCAAAAAAAGTCAGAGCCAACTGTGCGGCAGTTAGCAGACGGTCAGTAGAGAAAGCGTGACATCCATCTGTCAAGACAGTTTTATCTCTAACATTGTGTTTTCAATTTCACAGCCTGTGATCACAGATTAGAAGCAGCTAATGCTACAGTATGTTATGCAGACATAAGAACAACCTGCTGCACACACACAAAGTACTTAAACTTGCATGTGCACGCATTGTTTTACACTTCAACACCATGTGCATTTCAATTTCATTTTTAAAAATGGGCAGTAATCAACAGGACATCATTTGTCTGTGCTTTCCAAAACCGTTACACATCACTGATGTTTTATAGAGTGACAACCCTGTAGTTTAGGTCTGCTTCGGTTCAGCCACAAAAACCACTTGGTTTGGTTTACGGAAAGATCATGGTTTGATTTAAAATGATCACTTTGTTAAGGTTAGATAAACATGTGGTGTGGGTTAAATTTACTACTTCCTTAAACTTAGGCGACTTCCGTCGTCATGGCTACAATAATAACCATAGGGTTAAGGTTAGGGGACGATTATAGCAACGTTTTTGGGGTTTTTTTCTAAAACTGTCCCGCGGTTGGAAACAGGAAACGAACAGCTGTCTCCTGTGGCAACGTTGGCCACTGTTGGGTTGATGTCTCCATCCAGTCCTCCTCTTCTGAATGAAGAAATTTCTCGAAAGATACACTCGCCAAGCACTTTATTAGGAACACCTACTACGACCTCAATAATAAACTTAAAGTAGAATTATCACCTTTCTGACAATGTCAACAAAAACTGAACATATATAAGCTTCGTAAAAGTTGAATTTAAGGCAGAGCTGTTGTATTGGATTGCATTAGATTGCACAAGTGTTCCTAATAAAGTGCTCAGTGAGTGTAGATACGTCATTTCAATTGCGCCACTACTCAAACGCAGTCTCAAACTAACTGAAGTTCACAGCAGTAGTTTGTGTTCTCTACAACTCTACAAGTTATTTATGTGTCAAACAACGACTAATTACTTATCTTGTTCAAACAGAAACTTGTAAACAGAAACCATGATAAGATCATATTATTACTTAATGATTTTGAATTATTTCTCTTTCGTATGCCAAACAACACTGAACTCAGCACATTCTTCAAGCCAAATCTGCAACCGATAAAAAAAAAGTTCTGGCTGCCAAGAAGAACTTGCTTAACTTTTTTTCCACACAACAACATTCATCAACATTCATTCATCATTAGTTTGTTTCCTCGTTGCTTCCATGAGTTATGATTATAATTCAGGATTATTTGACTCATCTCCTCACACCATGACTCTCAAAGTTTCTCTTTTGTTTCATTCAGGGTCTACTGTTGGCCTCAGGGTGAGCTCAACAACAACATAGCCTCCTGTGTTAAGACAAACAGACATGTGATTCTGACAGTAGCAGAGTTACTCAACCACTCACTTGCATTCCACTAAAACAGGTTTCTGATAGTCAAACTGTATCGGCGCCATTAATGCACAGTTATAGCCCACAGGCTGTCAACATTTCTCTTGGAGATTAGAGGTTTAGCAACACAAACTGTGCCTTTCTAGCTGAGGGACTGGCAACGTGTGAGTGACACGTTCAAGAATGCGTTTTCCGGTTGTGAAGTGAGATGCAGCAGATTCACGGGTCAATAAAGTTTAACAAAGCTGATTTTTTATCTATTGATTGTGTATATATTTGCTTATATAAATCATCAGAGTTGGAGATGCACTAAATGTAATGTCCCAATCACAGCAGAAAGTTGCACAGAGAGAAGTTTATTCACACGTCCTTTACAAAATAGGCAGTTAGAGCTGAAACGATAAGTTGATTCATCGATTAGTCCATCGACAGAAAAATATTCTGCAACTATTTGATGATTGATTAATCCTTGCAGTCATTTTTCAAGCTAAAATAGTGGAAAATGGCAAACATGGTCAGTTCCAGCCTCTCAAATGCTTTTCTTTATCATATATCGTTGTAAACTGAGTATCTTTGGGACAGCTGAAGACGTCATTATGGGATTTTTGGGCTCTTAGAAATTTAGATGGATTATTTCTTCCTTTTTTGTGACATTGCATCAACTAAACAATTGATTGATTAGCTAATCAAAAAAATAATCATCAGATAATGAATATAATCTTTAGTTGCAGCCCTATACACAGTGCAGCACTGAGTGATGACTTGCAGGGCTAGCTGGTAAACTAATACCGCTGGCAAGCTAACAGCTACATGCTAGCATGCAGGGGAACATGCTAGCGCTACTCAGTTGCTCTTTCTCTGTAATGTTTACTTCTTCCAGCATTTTGTTCAAAGGATTGTACATCGTTTCATTCACTAGTTATTTAAGGGGGTAGCTAGCTTGCTTGCTAACTACCAGTGAGCAAACTCATTAGCCTGGTCGCTAATGGAACAATAAGCTCACACTATTTGTACCATTGATTTCTGTCTCATAACTTTCTGTAAACTAGCGTAGCACCAAGGGAACGGCCGTGTTGTTATTGGTTTGATTTGAGGTTGCAAGTCAACTAACAATTATTTTCATTATCAGTTAATCTGTTGATTATCTTCTCGATAAATCGATTAGTTGTTTGGTCCATAAAATGTCAGAAAATGGTGAAAAAATGTCGATCACTGCTCCCCAGAACCCAAGGTGTTGTCCTCAAATGTCTCATTTTATCCACAACAATCCACAACCCAAGCATATTCGGTTTACTGTCATAGAAGACTAAAGAAACCAGAAAATATTCACATTTGAGAAGCTGGAATCAGAGAATTTGGACATTTTCTCTCAAAAAAATGACTCAAAACAATGAATCAATTATCAGAAAAGTTGGCGATTAATTAAATAGTTGGCAACTAACCAATTAATGCAAACCATTCCAGCAGTTTATACACCAACAGAGGAGGAATAAATAAAAAACTGGATGGTGCACCGCAGTTAATAAGTTATGATGGTTTCCTCTATTTTGGACCTTTCAGCTTTCTGTTCTTTCCAAGATCAGCTCTGTCAAGACGGTTCACCAAAGTTGAACTTGACACTAAAGACTCACTTGGATTTACCTCACAGCAAAAATCAAATCCACACATCACTGCAATTCCATTTTTTTTTTCCTTACAGCACAATTTCACCATTTTAAATGCTGGTGTGACCCAGCCTCGAGGACAGGGACCGAGGGTGAGGACACCTACAGTAAGTTAGCTCCGGTAGCTTATACTTGGAGCCTTGCCCACATCATTTCCAGTCCCATCTGGTTTCCGCTTTCACATCAGAGTAAAGTCCAGTTAAAAAACAAAGAGATAAGCAAAGAGGAAGCTATTATTATGAAGCCTAGAGCTCTAGCTACCAAATGCAAAACAACACTAGCCATACCAGGTTATCAAAAATACCTGCTGACCTTCCAAGAACATGAATGTCATCTGAATACATGAATAAAAAGAGGTCATTGCCCTTTGATTTTCCTTCCTTTAAGTTACTTCTTTGTATATTATTAAATTGCAAGTCAGCCATACCAACCAGTAACTTTCTTTATGCCTCCGAGAAATATTTGTTTTAACTCCCAAGAACTCCGCTCTCCATTTCCGAGTCAGAAGATAATGTAAAACATTGTACAGTTTCTCCCGGAGGCGGCTCAACTTAAAGCTCAGCCTCTTACTAACTAACTTTAAACAGTCAGTTCACAAAGGAGGAGATAGTGTTGTGTGTGTGTGTGTGTGTGGAGGCAAGTCGCTGAAATAGCATGACTTCTTGTGAAACACTGAAAAAGGATTTACTGAAGAGCTTACTCAAAAGAACATAGTGCTTCTGAACTATCGATTGCTTTCAAAGGAGACATTAGAAACATTAAATGAACAAGCAACAGCAGTAAGTGCTGAGACTAATTTTCATCAGTCATACTTACACTGAAAGCCTGAGCCTGCAGTTTGCTGCAAGTTTTGTACTTGAGTCATTTTATTACTCACTTTTGACAGACTTCTTTCTTGAGATTCTGTTTTCATATCTGGTATGTACACCTGAAATACTCAAAAGTGCACATCCAAACTTCCCACTAGCGATTTCCATAAATTAAACATGACACAATGACCTGTTCAAGCAGCCTTGAAACTGCATGCTCGACTGATCCCAGCATCATTTTAGCCACAACATCAGACAACCAGAGTCAAAATAGTGCAGTGCGGCTGCAGCTTTAATGGTTTTATAGCTTCAGAGCTCAAGGTTCAATGTGGAGGCTTTTCTAATCCATTAACTGACACCATGGGCAATTACCTCCCCATCATGTCCAGCAATGCTTTGAAACAGATGGCCAAAAAGATTTATAGATATACACATGAGATAGTGTTTTAATAACCTCTGGAGCCAAAGATTTGACCACGTATACTTCTTATGTGGCTGCTGATGTGATGGTTTAAAGACCTCTGATCAATCAATCCATCAGAAAACATCTATTTCTATGACATTACACTAAATGTATATAATATTAGTACTGATCTGTTGCACTCCCTCAAAGCTTCAGATCCCTTTTCTCACTTCTACTTACCAATTATCTTCCTTGTGGCTGGCAGATTTAATGAGGGAAATCAATAAGATATAATGGCTTTGTACAGCTGTTGTAGATACCAGTATGTTAACACTGGAAGGAGTCAAACCCAATCTGGAATACATTATTAAAACTGTGTCACTCGCTCAACAGGATCAGCCCACTGGCTGAGGCTCCAGATGTTCTGTGTATTGATTGGTCCCAACACATTCCGTCGTCTCCCATATGTAGAGACCGACACACCAGACTCCGTTAAAAAATCAGCTAATTTAATATCTCCTTGCCTATAAGCGAAGGCTTACACCTCTAAAACAGGTGTGGGGTGCTATAACGAATCATTACAGTCAAGTTTGCAGTTCGGCAAACATATAAAACTTCAAACACTACTTTTTCAAAAGTTAAGTCATTCTAAATGTCAGGATATGCCCGCCTTTATAACCAACCCGTCTGGCCACAAAGTTGAATACAGCTCGTTGGGTTAAACGGCATTAATTGAATCAAATCCAAAGGTTTTCCCAAAATAACAAGCTTCTTGGTGGATAGCTTCTATGCCGAATCAACTATAGACCCTAACCGATTGTAAAGCCCTCCATTTAATGTTAGAGTCCGCATGTGTTATTTGCTAGTAATCGATAAATTGTTTAATTGGAAGTTTTGTAAGCGGACTTCGGTGTGACGTATCGGGGCAACGATAAGACATCACGAGTCGCTTACAAATCTTTAAAATCCCTCTAAAGCTTTTCCTGCAGTGAGAAGCTTTAGGAAATTGTTGTTGTAGAGGAAGAGGAGATTTATTTGTGCAAGTTTGCATAAATAAAGCACAAAAAAATAAATAAAAATTATGAATGACAGCGGCGTTTAGAAGTAACAAGCACATGCTGCTTACCTCTGGATTCGCTGCTGAGATCCGTGTTTTCTTTCTATATTCCCCAAAGATATGAAAACGAAAGAAGGTTAAGAGTTGTCCTCTGTTGATGCTGGTCGGACAAAAAGTTCCCAAATTTACATCCTGATGTGAGGAAAAGCCGCTGTGGAAGAGTCAAACTGGAGCGAAATGAACGTGTGGTTGAGCTGCGCAGCTGCGCCAGTCACTGCTGAAGTTTAGTTCAACAATATTCCCACCGACAAAAACAGAAGTGAGACAGTCCCTTCCCACGCCCAGGAACCCGGTTAACTACATGCCCGGCTCAGGTGTAGTATATGACTTACGCACACACACATACATACACACGCACGCACACACACGCACGCATACACACGCATGCAGTTTTTTTTTAACAGCAGGAGTGTGTGTTTTCTGTATCCAGTGAAGCGCACACATCCAGCCGGGGCTTCAGCCAGGAGCTCCGCTGATAGCGGCGCGATACGCAACCAAACTGGGGGAGTATCGGGATGAGGGCTTTTCTTCCTCCTCCTCCTCCTCCTCCTCCTCCTCCTCCTCCCAACACTAAACCCCCAATGCCTGCAGGCTCATACAGCGCCGTCATGTTAGCAGCAGTTCACACCAGAAATAGGATTAGTTTCCCTTCTAAATAAAAGCTATGATTCCCCCACATCAGAACTACCATCAGATATTTTGTCTTGGTGTTGTGGGGCATAACAATAAAAATATACAAAGTGAGAAAAATACAACTACCACAAACGACAGGTGGGATATATATAGCCTAAATAAATTTATAATAAAGAATAAATATATTGTATGTGAAGAGAGCTGTTGAGTTAAAAAAAAATTAAATGGCTAATGTTGGTGCGAATATATTACGCATGCGTGTTGGTATTAATTGCGCAAGATCACGTGATCCAATTAAAACTGTTTCAAAATGCAGGAACGCTTGTAATTTTCGCTTGTAATTAGTGTCAGGAAAAGGAGACAGTGGAGCACGTCCTGATTTCATGCAAGAATCATGAAGCGTAAAGAAGAGCAGTGCTTACAGGTCTACATGGGCTCCGACGAGTGGAGGCCAGGGTTAAAGATCTGCTTGAGAATGGGGGGAAAATAAAAATGATGTTTAGATTTTTTGAGAGTAACAGGACTAATTACAAGACTGTACTAGGTTTGGACAACAGTGGAAGATACAATCCAGAGGTAGGCAGTAATGCAACTTAAAGGATACCGTAAAAACCCAAAGAAGAAGAAGAAGAAGAAGAAACTTGCACCGTGATACACCAATTCTCCCCATACTTTCAGTTAGAATGGTTAAGTTTAGGCACAAAAAACCACCTGGTTAAGGTTAGGGAAAGATCACGGTTGGGGTTAAAAAGTCAAATGCTGGAAAAATGTCCCGTTTAACGGCTCTAAAATACCCGATGTGATGGTAAAAAATGTCTGATTAGTGGTCTACAAGAGGTCTGGCAATCCAGAAACCCATTCCATACCAATAGAATAAACTGCTACCGGCACAGAAAACCAGTCCAGACCAACAGCCTGTAGATCAATTATTGTACTGGTTCCATAGCTGGTACCTTAAATAATAATGTAGGCTACAGGATATTGACTGTATAAACAGAATTTGTAATGTTCAAGTGTAATAAGACAAAGAATACAGATTAGATGTGATGACTTCACAGATGTGCAATATAAGATTATAGATTTCATATTAATATAACGTGTTATGAATGAGGGAATACTACAAAAGAAAGAACAGAGCCAGTGAATGAGAGAAATAAAACGTTATTTTTATTATTGTTGTTTCATTGTTATGATCTAAAGCATCAAACACTCTACAGGTGATTTACTGTAGAGACTCTTAATTTCATTTTCATCCTCTGCGTTTCTTCTTTTCATTCATTCATTACATCCAACTCATGCAGCAGTAAATACAAAGAACAACTGAACAAATCCGCATTGTTATTTTTCCTCATGAATTCTACGCCTTGATTTTTATTACTCATGGCTTTAATTTGCATGATTTACCTGGTTCCTCAGATGTGGTGGAAACACAAACCGGATGCACAACAGGGACTTGTAGTTCCAAGTGTATTTCATGAGATTAGTTCCTCTGGTTCCAAATTACCTGGAACTTTTGGTGGAAACGGGGCTTTTTTTATTGAATGAACACCATTTTTATCGCCCCGTGAGACTGTAATGCTTATTATTACGCACCAAAAACCAAAAATGTTGGATAGATGAAAAAGGGAGATAAAGCTATACCAAAGATTTTATCACTAATGAGGCAAAAAACTTTTTGTCAGGAGCTCAAATGAACATTGAAACATGTTTTTCTTTCTGTAATCATTCCTCCTGTTCATACTGACCATTAGAAGATCCCTTCATAATAAACTTACAATGGAAGTGATGGGGGACAAAATCCACAGTCCTCCTTCTGTGCAAAAATGTATTTAAAAGTTTATCTGAAGCTAATATGAAGCTTCAGCGCCCAAATGAGTCAAATCAAGTAGATATCTTTCAACGTTACAGTCTTTTTAGTGCCAAAGTCCCTCTTTTTGTTACTATACTTCCACCTGCAGCTCAACAGGGAAACACAAAGAGGGAATTTGATGCTAAAAAGACTGTAAATGTGTCAGATATCCACTTGATATGACTAACTCAGACTGCTGAAGCCTCATATAAGCTTCACAGAGACTTTTAAAAGCATTTTTGCACAAAATGTGGATTTTGGCCTCCATCACTTACATTGAAAGCACATTTGAAGGATCTTTTAACAGCCAGTATGAACAGGAGGAATGATTACAGCGAGGAAACTCTTCATATGGACACCTGACTGTTGTTTTAACACACACTTGGAAAAACTGTGAAACTATCCTTTGAAGGTCCCCTTCAGACAGGTATTAAGACATATAAAAATTCTCTGGTTGAATAAATAATGTGTCTTATATGGTTTTTTTCACAAAAAAGTATAATTACGTTGTTAAAATGACATCTCCTCCTTGTCACTCATTTAAAATTCCAGTGTCTATGACTATGCAAATATATTTCATTTCACCAGATGTCTCCTCCTTCAGTGTAAAGCCCATTCTCAGTGTTTGTTCACTGGAGGCTTCAAGTTTCCACATCACACTTGTGTAAATTGAATATCGGACCACGACTGGCATCCAAACTACTTCTGATGTCACAAATCATGCTCGTGTGCCCCCTAAAAGTCAGATTTTCAATGAGCGCTGAGAAACTTTCCACTTTCAGCAGATGAATGTGAAAACAAACTCTGCACATACATCATTCTGTACAGCGAAGCTAAAACATCAAACTGAAGGAACAAGAAGAAAAACACATTTTTGAGTACGTCTTGTTTTGTCCAGAACCCAAAGATATTTAATTTACCGCCACAGAGGACTAAAGAAACCAGAAAATGTGGGTATTTTTTCTAAAAACAATGACTCAAAATGATTAATTGACTATCATTAATTAATCATCAACCATTATTTGTTAATTTTATGATGGTTGACCAATCGTTGCAAATCTAATTTGGTTTTATTGTGTCATAAAACAACCTACACATCACACACTTTCCCACATATTCAAATCACACAGATTCAAATCATAAACATAAAGCATGAACACAAAGAAAAGCAAAACCAAATAAATAAAGTGTTGAAGCACGACACAAGATAAATACACTAAAAATTAAAATAATAAAACTCCACAGTCTAAATCCAAAGGGTCTATCTTCAGTATGGTGGCTGTTTTAGGACATCTGAAGGTGTGGTCGTTTTATAGGTGGTGCAGTTGTAAACCAAAAGTCAATAAAGAGGCAAACAGCTGCATATTTGCTCAAGGTGGCAAAGAAAATGATTCAGCTTGAGCAAAAAGAATTGCACTTGTGAAGGAAATTATGATAATTAGAAGTGTACTAATGGAGAAAACACTGTATTATGATATTAATGTATTAATGATTATCAATAGTATAGATGTGTATTCTCAACTGATCAGTTTCTGTCTTCAAAGAACATGATGTACTGTTGACCCTGTCTTTATATGTTATAATCACATTGTTCTGTTTTTAATGTCTCACATCTTGTTTATGTAGGCAAATTGTTAGGAAAGAAGAAAAAGGTTATCTGAATTGCATAATACACAGGGCCGCCGACTCAAAGAGATGATTGTTGGAAAAAGGGGGAACTAAATGCAAGAACTGGAAGTTGTAAGAGACAGGAACGACACCATATATTGATTATCTTGCAGGAAACAGGCGTCTACAGACAGAGAAGTATGACGGTTGTGTTGTATAAAATGTTTGTGCGAGTCGATCGATGTGCTTCTTCCTTGCTACAGAGCTCAGGAGGCCTATATGCATATATTTTATTAAAGGTAGTTGGACCGCAGGAAAATACTGTGTCTCTAGTATTTAATTGCCTTCGTCGCCTGACTAGACAATCTGATATTTCACCTGCAACGACACAATTATCCCAAAAACTTTATGAATATAAAGAGATAAGAAGTAAAGGAAAAAGGGAAAAGAATAAACTCGGACTGCAGAAACATTCCAGGTGGTCAAAGTTGTCTGAATGACTCATTTGCATTCAATCTAAACTCACCTTCAGCTCTACATGTCAGACTTGTTTCAGCTTCCATTAAGCTGCACTTTATCAGCCAGAAGCTAAAAAAAAATACAGTTGAGAAAATAGAAGTTTCACTTATTGTTCTTGGTAACAAGTCGATATCAAGACAATGTCGTGATGGTTACTGCAATACTGCAATATTCAACTTTTTCAGTCCCGATACCGATACCTGGGCTTTGGGTATCAGCCGATACCTCTTACTGGTCCAGTACCAGTGTTTAATCACTAAGCTGTTTGCCTCACTGTGTGGACGACACTGGGATGATTCTTTTATGTGTAAACGCAAAACGAGGCTTGACTTAAACATTGTTTTCCTAACTTTATAAAACAAAATGTAGGAAATAAATACATAGATATAAATTTGCTTAATGGTTATTTATTAAAATAATGGTATCTGATACCGGATCGACCCATTGTCATCAATACCTGATCCAGCCGTTTGAGTCGGACTGATATCTGATATCAGTATCAGTTTCGGTGCATCTCTAGTATCACCTGCATTTATTTACTTTTTTTCCTGTTTATGCAAACAGAAATACAAATTTCAGAGGAATCAGACAATAATGTGTAATCTGATCTAACAGAGGGGCTATCTTGACAATAAAATGTCTTAAAACAATAAATCTTTTTATTTATATTTTAAGTTTTCATTTTGTTGCTCCACACTTTGTCTACTTATCGCATCATTTCCTGCTGGTAATAAATCAATGAGCAGAGTTAATATGTTACTAATGACACATTTATACTGAGATTCAGAATATTTTTGTTTTATTTTGACTTCTGTGTTGTTTTTTGTGAAAAATATGTTTAAACACAAGTGAGCTTTTATTTTGAAAACACAACAGGAAACGTTGCTTTTCATTCTTCCTGGCTTGACGGTGGCAGATTAAACTCAGTCCCCAGGGTTCACATGGAAAGCTATTAAAAAAAAAAAAAAAAAAAAGAAGCCAGCTACCTCTTTAAAACTAGGAAATAACATGATTTATGAGGTATTGATCACCACAAAAATGTCGACTTTAAACAAGAAACAAGCCAGTTTTTAACTGGAAAAAACAAATACATGGAGCAAACTTTTTTCTCAGACAGATGTTGCACGTGCTGCAGCCTAATCCATGCTTCAGATTGAGACCTACTTTTACATAGATTACACATAGTTTAATTTATATTCATAATAATCTAGTTAGACTTCCCAGAGACATCAAAGTGGATTTATTTCTCATTTTATTGATGCGTTTTCTTTTTCATTTCACCTCACAATTTTCTAGACATTTCAGATCGAAGCAATCCAAGTAAATGTTCAGAGAGGTCTGGGAGAGCGGTCGCGCTGTCAAGCCCAGTTAAGCGTGCAGTCGCCCCTGCTGCTAATTCGAGGGCTTGGCGGGGCACAATGGAGGCTTTGTTGCTGGAGAATTTGTCTGAGAAGTAATCCTTGACACTGGGCCATTCAGGGGCCCTAACCTTTTGTTTCATAAGTCTCCTGAATGTTACAGTAGGCATCGCTGCATTAGAACAACTTAAAGTGCTACGAGTCGCCTGGTATGGCAGGAATTGATTTATGTAGCATGGAGTGAGCTGTGATTGTGCACGAGTGTGTGTTTTGGAGAAATTGAGTGTGGGAAGGTCAAGGGTCATGAGCAGGCAAAGAAGTTGAAGTCAAGATACACACACACACACACACACACAGTATTACATGTGTCCAGAGCCTTAGAGCTTAAATTTTGTTGACTCTGCCACATGGTTACACTGTCGTTACTAGGGCTGTAGTCAACCAAAGAAAATCTTGGTCGACTGAAATCGTACATAATCGTACATAATCTTTAACTAATCGATTAGTTAAAGATTAGTAGAGTGGGGGGGGGGCAGAGTGCACCGTGAACTCAGCAGCCACACATTTCTCTGTTTTCTCTACTCCTCTGTTTTGTGTCTTCAGGTTAGGCTAACCCATTGTTGCTAACTTTGGAGCTAACTCTCTTCACTTTTCCAGCATTTGGGGAAACAACAGACGTGACTTTTTAGCATTTATTAACTGACACACTGTAGTTTGTACTGTACATTTACTGCCAGACTGACAACTTACTACTAACCACTCTTTCCCACCCGCTACGCAAACATACTATGCAATGCCGTATTCCTTAACAGTTAGGCTACCAATAGTTTCCAAGTCAACGAGACAGAGGTTGACTCAGCGCTGCACAGAGACTCCCAAATGCTGTTGATTTCTGAATGAATGGATATTTGGCGTTAATTTCGGCAATAAAAAATGTTTTTTTGGCCTGGCGGTGGTTCTTGTGATAATTATCTGAGAAACACTGATTCAGTAAATGTTCAGTTAGACCCAGCAGTCTCCATTAGGTTGGGCGAGTTCAAAGTTGTTTCACAGGTAATTCGTTAGTCTGTCCCTCCCGCCGCAGGAAATAATGGATTACTCCTGGAAAGCTGTTGATGTAGCACTTTTCTCTTTATGAGAGTAACACGGAGATTATTCGACCAATGAGAATTTAGTCGGATGAGAGCATATCGACCAACTAATCGACCAGTCGACCAGAAGACTACAGCCCTAGTCGTTACCTTAAGTTTCAACTCAATTTCAATTTTCAGTTTTATTTATATAGCACCAAATCACAGCAGAAGTTATCTCAGGGCACTTTTCACATAGAGCAGGTCTAGACAGAGACCTGACATTCCCCCATGATCAAGGAAGGAAAAACTCCCCTTTAACGGGAAGAAACCTTGAGCGGACTCTGTGATAGGATGTGATGGTCAGTGGGGTCAAAAGCAGCGCTAAGATCTAAGAAGACCGGTAGAGAGAGAGAGGTCCTTTGTCCAATGCAATCAGAGGGTCATTTGTAACTTTCAGCAGAGCTGTCTCTGTGATATTATGTGCTCTAAATCCTGATCCTCAAATAAACTAGACTAGGAAGTAAAAATAGCAATATCCCAGTATACAAATGTTCCTTTCAAAGTCAAAGTCTTGCATTCAAAATGTTACTTAAGGCAACAACAAGGCAATTCAAAGTGCTTTACACAAAACATAAAAGGCATTAAGACAAAATTTAAAAGAAACACAAGGCTTCATGAAAAGACACATTTACATAGAATTCAAAATATAATAAGACGGATAAAACAGTAGAATAAAAGTTGCAGTGCAGTGCAACTTAGGAATAAAAAGGCCCATATTGGATTGAATAAAAGGCAAACAGAAAAGCCTTGATTCAAAGGAACAGAGTTGCAGCAGTTTGCTCCAGATATGTGGTGCATAACCACACTTATTGTAAGTAACAGTAAACATACTCATTATGCAAAATACACATACTGTATACTGTGCCTGTAAAAAGCATTCACCCCTCTTGGACGCTGATCTATACAAAGTGATCCAAATTGATTGCAAATATAAAATACGTTATCCATTTTACTTGTTAAATCTAGATCTGAAAGGCAACTTTAGCTGTGAAATACTTCTACAAAGTAGCATAAAATGGAAATACTCAAGTAAAGTACAAAGAAGTTCTTGAATGTGGGAGCTGTAGTTTTTTTATGATTAACATTTTATTAATTTTGCCTTTTAAAAGAAGCACAAGAAGAATAAAAATCATGTCTATACTTATATACAGAACATACCAACACATACAGTATATATACTCACATACATGCATAATACTAAATATCATAAGGGAAGATTACTGAATAAATGAATAAACATGTTTCATTCTGTTGGTAATTATTACAAGTATATATCCCACAACTCTTCTCACAATCTATGATATTAACATTTTCAAATATATATTTTTATATATAACATACAAATCAAGGAGGGAAATATATCAGATCATTTCATCTTATTTTTAAACTATAACTCTCATATCAATCATCTAATCTTCATCTTCCCAAACATCTGACATCAGAAACAGATGTCAGATATTTATGCATTTATATATTTAGGTAGCGCTAATCAATAAGCCAATTAAACTTTTTTCTTCTCCACGTATATTGATTTTTTTTCTTGTTGTTTGTGTGTATTTGTTTGATTTTAACCTGTGCAAATAAATAAACTCAAACCAAACTCAATTTACATTTTGTAGTTTTTTATGACTTTATTATATTTGGGAGCTGTAGTTGTTGAATGCTGGTTGCACGTGAATCCTCGACTGGTTTTGAATGGGACACTTATCAATAACAACACACACAAACACACACACACACACACACACACACACAGTAAGGGTGTGAGTGCCACCATGTGTCGGTCATGTTACACTTGTTACACTGATTCTGACTCATTAACTTCACTAAAACATTGGCTGACTGACTGATCAGTCTGGCTGACAAACTACTTCCTGGTTGGCTGACAAACTGCCCATCTGTTCATCTGATTGGATCATTATCTGTCTCGTGTTTGTGTGTGTGTGTGTGTGTGTGTGTGTGTGCATTTGAATTGCTGATCGAATGTCTGCTTGGCTGACAGTCATTGTTTTTGGTTTGCAGGGTTGACTGGTTGACTAAGTGAGCTGTTTCACAGAGCGCTGGAATGAGCGAGCTGTCTGTTTGTGTGTTTACACTGATTCCAACAAAGCTCACGCAAATACAAACACACACAGACGCACACACTGCCTCTCATGCTCTACCATGCGGACCTAAGCAAAGCTTGTTTGTAGTGTTTGGCCATGTTCAGGCTGACCAACCTTAAAGGATAAAGCGGCTGATCTTCTATATTTTTCTTATTGTCAACATGTGCAGAAGCAAACCAACATGCCACTGCACTGGGTGACATATTCCTTCATCATGAGGACATTAGTTTGTTTAGAAACGGCTCCAAAGACTACAGTTTCAGTCTCAGGAGAGTAATTCTATGTAAGGCGCAGACGCCACTGAGCATGTGCAGGAATGCAGTTGTGTTTACAGTTTCAATAGCTTGTTGTGCTACATATTTGTACATTTCTCAAAGAACTTCAGTACAAAATCAACAAAAACCATCCTGACAACCAAATGCATTAGATTCAGTCTGGACTGCCATTTTGGATTAGAAGCCTTCAGACAACAAATAATCATATTTCCCAGAAATATCTGATTTGCTATAATCCAGTCACAGTCATCCAATTCTGCAGAGGTGATGAAAACTACATGGTTGTTTATGGAAGAAAAAAAAATCTGAAATGACCAGGAATCCTTAATATCAAATACTGGCAACTTTAATCAGCATTTTCCTTTAAAACTCACGCTCACATTTTCTCTACTTGTTGAAAACTTAAAGTGTAAAGTCAAGGGGATGCACTTCTTGAGAGTAGCAAAGTGTGCAAAATTAAATAAAGAGTGTAATGTCACATTTCTCCATCTTGTTTGAAGTTTGCTTTCTTGTTTTGTCGTTTCTTTGTCTCACTCCCTCACACATGCAGCGCTAAGCCCATCTGCCCTCACTCAAAGCCTGATGTTGACCCCGTGACCTTCGCCCCTACTGTGTGTCTGGTGACCTTTCCACATGCCAGCGAGTCTGGTCAGTCATCTGTAGATAATGCATTCCTGCTAACTGCCCGTCTCTCTATCTCTCACTGTTATTATAACTGTATGAAAGCTGGATGAAATGACGAGGGAAACAGAGAACAATCCCTAAATCACATCTGCAACCAAAAAAAATATTTGGATTGAAGGAAAAAAATGTTGCAACATTTTAAAACATCATGACAACTTGCCAAACAAACTGCATAAGAAGAATGGAGGATAAATCCACTGGTATGAATAAACAGACACAACAGCATATACAGCAGTTGTTTACATCATTCACTACATCACTAGAGACTCAAAAATTAACACAACAAGAGTGGAACAACATCCGTGTCCACAATCTATACCAATATGTTTATTTATTTTACTGTTTTTAATACATATTGCTGGAAAAATGTCAAAATAATGTGCTCAGCTGGATAGAGACTTGAGCTGCTGCATCATAAAAAATGTATTTTATGCAGCTTGTCATTATTCAAACCCACAGACATTTATTTTAAATTCTAGTAGAGACCCCAAAGTTTCCAACAAATGTACGTCAAGCTGAGTTTTGGTGAAATGTGTATTGATGAACGGAATATTTATCACCATCTTGACTTGAATATTTCACAAAGAGAAAAGAGAAAATTACATATCGGTTGAGAAAAAAAAGAGGAAAAGACATTCCTCTTATTAATTAATCTTAGTAATTTTCTTACTTCCCCATTAATGGTCCCACCACTACCTCTCAACTGTTGTACTAATAGTGTTTCTTTGGTTATCTTAGTTACATTAGGTGTACTGTACATTTTTTATGTGTTGATGTTAAAAAGCAAAATGAAATATTCCCAAAAACAACAACTTTGAAGCCATTTTAAGAAACCTAATAATTTAAAGGGGAAACACTGGTTCACAAGGTTAAAGTAACAAAATAATTTCCATTAAAACGATGCAATTTGGTGTTAATTCTAAGGAACATATAGGGTTATTTTAATTTTGCTGGTTGTTTTAAATTGTCCTTAAAGGAACTGCAAAAATCTTAATGACTGAAAAACTGACAGAGATCTCTTTAAACCCAAGTAAATATGAATTAATTATTCATTTATTATTGGAAACTTTACTTTCCAAATATATAAATAAGAATTGTATACCATAGGCAAAGTTTATTATGTTCTTTTAATCTTGTATCAAGTTCTTTCAACTACTGACAACTTAAATCATTGTTGTCCTTTAAAACTCAACCATTCCGGTTTTTGTTAGTGATGTTCATGGCAGACGCCTTTGTCAGGAGTGGGATTTGAACACACGCATCCATTAGGAGAGCAGAAATCCCTTTGCACACGGAAGAGTGATGCCTTGAGTCTGGTGCTTTGGACCAATCCACCACCCTGACCACTGAGGTGTGAAATTAACCAGTGTCAGTCTGTACTTTATAAAAGCCAGACAGAACAACCATTTTGGATTGACGACCAAAGATTTCAGCAGCTTTCCTTCATGATTGTCAACTTTCTTCTGGACATCCCAAAATCATATATTATAGGGGGGGATTTAAAACAGTAAATATTCTTGTCCCACAAAGACGAGAACGAGTAGTTTCTCACTGCTGAAAAAAGCAACTTTCTATGACTGTGTTATCAAGTTACAGGCATAAAACTTGGATCAGGGGTGGGATTTGAACCCACAACTCAGTAAAGAGACTTGAAGTGTGTTTGTTCAGGAAGGAGATGACTCTTGAGTCTGAAGCCTCAGACCACAAGGCATCCTGATAGTTGAGGGTCAAAGTTAATCACAGTAAAACTATGATTACCTTTATAAAAGCTAGCTAGAACCAGTATTTTGGATTGACAACCAAAGGTTTCGGGAGCTTTCTCCCACAATTGTCAAATTTCTCCTGGACAGCCCAAATTTGTATAGTATAGAGGGGTTTAAGACACTAAATGAAATGTCTCCTTCTGGTCACACACTGATAAGGAGAAGCTTTTCACTGCTGAAGAAAGGCAGTTTTCTATCTTGTAAAGCTAAAGGCATGAAATCTGTGTCAGGAGTGGGATTTGAACCCACGCCTCCATTAGGAGACCAGAAGTCCCTTTGCTCAGGAAGGAGAGAAGCCTTGAGTCTGGCGCCTTAGACCACTCGGCCATCCGGACAACTGACATCACATATGAACCATAGTGAGCCTGAATTTCATAAAAAGCCATGAAATTATAAAATCAAAGTTACATTCTGCCAAATATCAACACATTTAATCATTATTGTCACTTAAAACTCAACCAGTTTTTGATGGTGAAGTTTAAGGAAATAGTCAGTGTCAGGAGTGGGATTTGAACCCACGCCTCCATTAGGAGATCAGAAGTCCCTTTTCTCAGGAAGTGGATGTCTCTTGAGTCTGAAGCCTTAGACCACTCGGCATCTTGACAGCTGAGAGTCAAAAGCTAGCTAGAACCAGTATTTTGGATTGACGACCAAAGATTTCAGCAGCTTTCTATCATGATAGTCCACTTTCTTCTGGATTGTCCAAAATCTTAAGTATAGGGGGATTTAAGGCCGTTACTGATTGTTCGGTCTCACCAGCTGACCACATGTGTCAAGACTTTAAGAAAAACAAAGAGTCCTTGGTTGCTCACACCCAAGTGTGAACTCCCCTGATAGACCCAGGTTAACAAAACCAGAGATTCCCCTCTTCTCCCTCTCTTTCCCCTCACAGCTCTGCTGCTCAGCTTCCTGCTCTCTTGTGTGGCCTGCTCACAGCAGACACACACAGAAGTATTTTCTTTATGGCAGAAGATGCGAGAGTCTGCCTAAGACTCAGTAACTAAGTTATCTAGTGCCAGCAGCTACCACACAAGTCACAAAGGAGTGACCTGGGCCCTCTGACCTGCATGACTGGAGCACCGACTACCCAGCAAAGCCTGCATCCTTCAGCCTTGGAGCCAAACTCCTCTCAGCCTGACTCATCCACGCATTCGCCAGCTACGAAGCAGAACACCACAAAGCATCTCTTTCTCCATGGACTTGGTAACAACAGGGCATAGCCTAGCTAAATATAGCATAGCATAGAATGGCTAAGCATAAACTGTTAACCTTGTTGATGTACATGCACTGATTTTGGTTCAATGTTGTCCACTGAGTTTTACTGTTGTGATGCATTTCCATTGTTAAACTAGAATAGCGATACTGCTTAGCTAAGATTAATTTATGCTTCACATATGTTACATCCAGTAACTAGGCCTTGCATGCAACTAACCTCTTCTTAACCTGGCACCTTTAGCCTACACCAGTTGGTCTTGACCAGAGAACCACACAGTTAAAAGGTTTAAAACTTTGCACACTTTGCTTCAGGCAGCACATGTGGTTCTAGACACCATATCTGATATCTGCTTTGCAAAGAACTCCCAAATCCTTCAACCTTAACTATCTATTGATATGGTGATTTTGTTTGTAGTTATTGAGTTAATTATTAATCAAAGTTCCAAATTGATAGCTCAGTGAATTTTGAGATGGAGACTTTCGCCATCTTTTGCCCTGACCCCAGGGTGCTGCCCTGTTATCATTAATTCTTATTAATAATTTCTATTGATTTTAATAATTATCTTTAATAATCATTAATTATTGCTAATAGTCAGACCTGTAGCCAAAGCCCAACATGATCGTTTGTCCAAAATTGTCATTCAATTGTGATCAGAGCTGAACTAAAACTACATGGTTGTCTTTAAAATATTTACCTTGAAATCCTTTTTTAAAAGGATACTGACAAATATCAACTACTGACAACTTTAATCAGTGTTTTCCCTCAGCTCAGTCACTCAGCTTTGAATATTATGTTTATAATATTGTTCCACAATGCAACAGTTCAATTAAAGAAGCTTCTGGTAAGAAAGAGCTCTCTATTACTGTATTATCAAGCTTCAGCCCTTAAATCTTTGTCAGAAGTGGGATTTGAACCCACGCCTCCATTTGGAGACCAGAAGTCTTTTGCTCAGTATACTCAGTAAGCATTAGAGCCTTAAGTCTGGCGCCTTAGACCACTCGGCCATCCTGACAACTGTATCTTATAGTCAACCACAGTCAGTGTGGACTGCTAGATTAGCTAGAGGCAGTATTTTGGATCAGCGATGTGAAACGCGGCATGAAATGATCAAATAAAAGCCAAATTTATGTTCTGCCAAATATCAACACATTAAATCATTAATGTCCCATAAAAGTCAGTCACTTACTTTTTGATTGTGAAGTTTAAGGAAGAATTCATTGAGTCTGGCGCCTTAGACCACTTGGCATCTTGAAAGCTGAGGGTCAAAGATAATCATAGTAAAACTATGATTACGTTTATAAAAGCTAGCTAGAACCAGTATATTAGATTGACGACCAAAGATTTCAGCAGCTTTCTATCATTGTTGTCCATTTTCTTCTGAATTGTCCAAAATCTTAAGTATAGGGGGATTTAAGACTGTTACTGATCATCTGTCCAAAAGTGTCATCCAATGGTGATCAGAACTGAAGCTACATGGTTGTTTTTTCCTCTAGGCTTTAGTGCTTAAATCTGTGTCAGGAGTGGGATTTGAACCCACGCCTCCATTAGGAGACCAGAAGTCCCTTTGCTCAGGAAGGAGAGAAGCCTTGAGTCTGGCGCCTTCGACCACTCGGCCATCCTGACAACTGACTTTCAAAGGTAATCAGTTTCAAACTGTACTTTATAAAAGCTAGCTAGAACCAGTATTTTGGATTGACGACCAAAGGTTTCAGCAGCTTTCTCACACAATCGTCAAATTTCTTCTTGACAGCCCAAATTTGTATAGTATAGAGGAGTTTAAGGCACTAAATGATTATATTTGCCAAAAAGTTATCCTTGTCACACACTGATAAGGAGAAGCTTTTCACTGCTGAAGAAAGGCAGCTTTACGTCTATTAAAGCTAAATGCACGACATTTGTGTCAGGAGTGGGATTTGAACCCACGCCTCCATTAGGAGACCAGAAGTCCCTTTGTTCAGGAAGGAGTGAAGCCTTGAGTCTGGCGCCTTAGACCACTCGGCCATCCTGACAACTGAAGACACAGATGAACCATAGTGAGCCTGAACTTCATAAAAAGCTAGCTAAATGCGCCATGAAATGATCAAATAAAAGCCAAATTTACGTTCTGCCAAATATCGACACATTCAGCCATTGTTGTCCCCTAAAAGGCAATCATTTACTTTTTGATTGTGAGGTTCAAGGAATAACTTGTTGTCAGGAGTGGGATTTGAACCCACGCCTCCATTAGGAGACCAGAAGTCCCTTTGTTCAGGAAGGAGAGAAGCCTTGAGTCTGGCGCCTTCGACCACTCGGCCACCCTGACAACTGACTTTCAAAGCTAATCACTTTCAAACTGTACTTTATAAAAGCTAGCTAGAACCAGAATTTTGGATTGACGACCAAAGACTTCAGCAGCTTTCTACCATGATAATCACCTGTCTTCTGGATTGTCCAAAATCTTTAGGTATAGGGGAATTTAAGACAGTTAATGATCATCTTTCCCAAAGTGAACAAAAACAACATGATTGTCTATCAAAGAATTAACTTGAAATCCTTTCTTTTTAAAAAGATACTGACAAATATCAACTTGACTCCCCTTAAGTGTAATGATGATTTACAACAGTAAATAATCATATCTCCCTAAATCTCTTATTTCCTGCTCAGTCAGAGTCATCCAGTTGTGATCAGAAGTGATCAAAACCATGTTGTTATTGATAGAAAGATCTAAATCTGAAATAACTTTAAATATTGTCTTATTTATTTTGTAGATACTGACACATATCAACATGCTTAATCAGTGTTGTCCCTCAGTTTTTTAATATTATGTTCATGGACTTTCCTGTCCCACAAGGCAAGAGACTTCTCACATTTGGAAAAAAGTCTTCGAATTCCCAATACTTTATTATTATGCTACAGTAAAACACGGCTCCATTAGGAGACCAGAATTCCCTCAGCTCAGGAAGGAGTGAACACTTGAGTCCGGTGCTGTAGACGACTCAGCCACCAAGACAACTATGCAGTAATGTTACCATAGTAATCGTCTATCTCTCAGTCTATCTAAATCTATCCATCCATCCATCCATCCATCCATCCATCCATGGGAATGAGGGCTATTTTTGTTAGAGCTGAAAGCAGTGTTTAAACACCTCATTATTACAATGCCCACAGGTGTGTGTGGCTGTCTGTGAATGTGAGAGATGTCAGACGTGAATGATTTATGAGTATGTAAATGAGATTGTTGAACTGTTGAAGGACAGTGAAGAGCACGAGTGTATGGGCGCACGCAGATACACACACACACACAATATTCACAATATAAGCCCTCATCTAAAACTCAGTTTATACTCCATTTTAAATGTGCAATAAACATTAGTTGTGTTTCTCAGCCAGTAAAATCTTCATAATCTAAATGAACTGTTTATATTACAGAGAGCAAAACCAGACCGAAGCTGCATTTCAATGGGGTCATTTCTAGAAAACAACCTGAAAATAAAACATTACAGTCAGCAATCCTCCTTTAAATAAGGGCTTGAAACTTTAAAGCTGTCCAGATTTTTTGCGACACCATTCAGTGTGTATAAATCCAATATCACCGACAGGTTTTGTCCACAGAAATACAGGTCAATTTTACGCTTTAAACATGTTAAATAGGGTTTTATGGGGCCCCTAAAGTCACAAAAATTATATTTCTAGGTTGCGAAAACATCAGACCAAGTCCTCCAATCTAAACAACTAAACAGATTATTTTTATTCACTGCCTTCCAAAGCAACCCACATATGCGTTTTCTGTCTGACTACCCTATTGGCAGGACTTTATTTTCAGCACCCTCCAAAACTGTTAAACCATAAATATTTTTGGGGGGCATATTATGCCTTTATTATAGGAACACTGTAGATATGACAGGAAATGAGGGGAGAGGGAGATGGGGGGGCGACAAGCAGCAATTGTCAGATTCAAGCTGCGGATGTTGGAGTTATGTGACATGCATCTTAACCAGTAGGGTACTGGGGCGCCTCTATACTTAATATTTGATTAGGTTTAGGCACCAAAAATACCTGGTGAAGGTTAGTAAAAGGTTGCGGCCATGGTTCAAAGAAACCATTATCGACTGCTGGTATTATATGCTGAGTATATTTTGCAAACAAGATCCATGTATTTATGTGCACAATTGTAAATTCATGTGCTTCTCCATCACGCCCACATCACATTCACACAGCCACCTCAAAATAAATATGATATAGTAAAGTTTAATGTTCATCTTTGAGCATCACACATTGAAATTCTTGCTGCTCTAGCTGTCCTCAGCAGGAATCAACTGCTGCGTATTTCAACAAACACAGAAGACAATGTGGATTTACAGCATGTCACTGACTTCATCCACAATAACTTACACAGCTCCAGGAAGATGCATAAAAGGGTTTAGATGGATGTTCATGAAGTGCCAAGAAAACAGTCTCAGTGGCTTAAAAAATAGTTTGATCCTGACCGCTTCAGCACGCAAATCACAAGAAGATAATGACGTGTGCACAATATAATACCCATATATAAAATACATCAACTTTAGGGATGTCATGGTGGCGTACAGCTTTAAGGATCCGACCATGTAATCGCAACATCCGCAGTTCGAGTCTGACTGGTGACCTTTATTGCAGCTCTTCATTTTTCATTTCCTGCCACCTCTACTATCCGCCATTTAATAAAAGGTAATCATGTTCCAAAAATACTTTTGGGCTCTTTGGTGTCTCTGTAGATTGCTGACCACGCTGGCCTCAATGGATCATTTTCTGAAGGCTGCACCATCCAGGCTGAAATACCAAAACAAGAGAAAAAATGGTTCAATCTCTTTTTCTTTTTCTTTTGAGTTAGCAGACAACAAAACGGACATTACAAATGATCTAAAAAGCATGGCCAGATAGTCTTGTTCCTGTTACCTCCGACTCTGTGATCTCAGTCAACAACAAAGGTGATGTTCTTTTTGATGTATTTTTCTGCAGAAAATAATGATTTGACTGAGGGTTGTAAATGCAACCTGCTAGCCACGGCTGACAGTAAGCAGCTGCACTGACCCCTTAATTAAATCACTATTACGTAATATGTCAAAGACCAGTGTGACATGAAGCACTCGACCTTCCACACCTAGAGATAACAAGGTGCATTTTAAAATGTACCTGCAGTAGTGTGAACATGGTGGAACATTATTCATGTAAAGACCAGACCGGCACGTTTATTTTTGGTGTTTCACTGCAGATGAGGAGTGAAAACAAAGAAAAACCTCCAGATATATGAGCAGACCAATATGTGTACAGTTCATCTATCTAACCCAGCTATGTGTCATACAGAGAGAGAGAAAATGAAGAAACCAGGCGTAACATCAGGCAGTGGGATGTAAATTGAATAGCATGTGAGAAGGACAATACAATGAACCACTGTGCATTCAGGGTGTTATTTAAAAACCCCATTCACTCCTTCCCGGAGTAATGAAGCTGTTTATCTGCAGCACACCCACTCCCCACACTATATTTTTCTCCGTGTAAAAAACCTTTTCTCTCATAGTGTCTGTAATGAAGCCTTTGAAGAGGCAGAATAACAGTGTTTTGTGTTTCATAGAAAAGAAAGGGGTAGAGGCAATGATCCAGCATACCAGCTACTGATAGAACAAAACCTTCACTTATTCAAATACAGAGAGTAAAAGTGTCTTTTATTTACTGATAAGTGATATAAAATGTTTAAATACTTGCATCTAAAAAAAAAACATATAAAGCAGATTTGAACTGAAATGTGCATAAAGAACTGAGAGTGGGACATACTGTAGAGCCTTAGAGACAAAGGTTAGTTAAAGCCTCGACAAACTAAATTCGCTGACGCACCGATTTATGTTCTTGTCTGTGAACAGGATTGGAAAGTGGGTATTGATCGAAGGGAATCATACAGAACTCGGTTCATCTTCTCTGCAATTATGGAAGAAACAAATTGAGCGATTCGTCAAGTCCATTAAGGAACAAACAGAATATCTCACTTACATCAATACGGGACTTGTTAACAACATGGCCAATGTGCTGAGAAAGATTAATCGCCCCACACTTTAACACCTTCCACCACGCAGTTTATTCTTAGAGCGCTGCCAGCTGTTGAGAAGGAGTAGTGCTGCTGATAATGACACTTTTCTATTCACTATATAACCTTGAGCAGTCTGGTATTGTAGGAACAAACTGGTGGCTACACAGAAATAGCAGGAATTGTAAGAGGAAGAGTATCGGCAAAAGTAAACAGTGTTATGGGTTTCAGTGGAGGGATTTAGTCTCATTGTGCTTATCTTAAGAGAGTTTTCTGGTCATAAAAAAATTCTGTGGAAAGAAATGTGTTGTGCTGTCTTATCTAAGGTCAGATAAGAAGATAAATACCAGCAGACACAGAGAAAAATGTGGAAATTTCAGGTTAAAAATTACTTCAAACTTTGTGAAAAAGGTGAAAAATAATGTCTCTCAGCAATTCCAAACCTGCTGTATTTACACATTGTATCATTACATGACCCATATAGACAAGACTAAATAAGAGTTAAAAGCCATGCTAACATGCAAATATCAGTTTACTAACATGCTTATAATAACAATGCTAACATGCTGATGTTTAACAGGTATAGCTTTTCCATGTTCACCAGCTTGTTAGCAAACTAGCATTGTGTAAATTCAACTAGGCTGATGGGAGTGTCATTAAATTTGCAGGAATTTGGTCATAAACCAAACAAACTACAGTTTGGAGCTGATAATGGTGCTACATGAAAGTAAGAGGATTAGTACATCATCAGAGGTACAGATCATCCTGAGAGGAACATCAGGAACATGGATTGGCAATCCATCCAAATATTTATTGAGACATTTCATTCAAAACCACAAATGTAAACCTCACAGTGGCACTAGAGGAAAAGTAAAAGGGTCACCAAAGTCATCAGGATTCATTCTCCTGGTGTTAAGAACGACTGCACCAAATTTTATGGCAATCCATCCAATAATTGTTGAGATATTTCAGTCTGGACCAAAGTGGCCGAACCAAATAGCAACTACCACAACTTGAGGCTGAAGCCAATGTGGAAGAACGTTTAAGTGCCACTGACGGCCACTTGACGCTCCAACTGACTCTCATTCAAAAAGCCTCAATTTCTCTTCGGAAATACTAAGTCAATCCTTTTTTTCAGTGGTCATTTTGTAAATTATTGCTCCGTTAATAAGATTTGAAGACTTATAGTAGCTTTGATGTCTGCCGTGTGGGCGTTGATTGACAGTTGACTTGCACTGAGTTGAACTGTTGTCGCAATATTTAAGTTTAATATTACTTGATTAAGATACCTGCCCTGTTAGCACAATTTAGCTAAAGTCGCTAATGTTAGCCAAAGTGTTCCCAGTAAGCTCGGATAGTTCCTCTTGTTTTCAGTCATTATGTTAAGCTATGCTAATCACGTCTTGGCTCCAGCTCTAATTAATGCACATCAATCTTCTCTTCTCACTCTCGGAAAACAGCAAATAAGCAAATTTCCCAAAATATGGAATTTAAAGATGTTGAACATGAGCCGACACATCCGACAAACTCTTGTATCCTCAACAAACACGATGGCCGGTCGTTCTCTACTCATTCACTGAACATGGCTCAATCAGGGAGTTGAACCCTTAACCCAGACCATGTTAGAGCCTTGCTCTACGTAATGACCTCGACAGGGTGAGGAACCATAAAACGTGACCGTACAAGGCTAGTGTATGTGTGTGTCTCGAAAATATGGTGCCTGCAGAAGGCTGTGAAACAAAGAACAGGTAGATTGATGATTGATTAGCTGTGGCTGTCTGGCTGACTGAGACTCATTGGCAGCCGTCACTTTGATGAATTACACTGCTGAGAAAAACACAGTGCACTCTGATTACTGCCAGCAAGACTAGTGTGTGTGTGTGTTTATGTGTGTGTGTGTGTATGCTGGGGTTGATGGCCTGTATATAGCCTTTGTTAGGGCATGTATGTACAGTATGTGTGTGTGTGTATGTGTGCGTGTTGCTGCTTCCCTTCATGACTGTGAATTGCTCTGCAGGGATTGTCTTTAGTGGATGTTGCCAGTGTTGTTTCAATGCTAATCCACCGCCTGTGCGTCCATGTTCACACACCCAAAATCCTTGTTTAGTATTCTGCCAGAGGAAGCAGTACATCCCCACAAGTCTGGCCCAAGGTCCTACACCACTCGTAAACAGAGGCCGATTTGTTCATATTTAACAAGATGGATGACAGGTATGTGCGTTTCTGTTGTAACTCAGCTCCCCCTGTCATGGGATGCACTGAATAATTTATGCTGATAAAGGCCATGCTGTGTGTTTTGATCTGGCAAAGAGCAAGATTTGACTGAGGCATTAAAATTATGGGCAATTTATTTAATAAAACATTTCGGGAGCCGACGCAGGGTTGGACCTACATCAGTGTTTGAAGGCTGACACTAATGCAGGTGGACTGAAGTTGCTGACGGCTAATATTTTGCACAGATTCAAAAGAAAGTTTTGTTTCATCAGAAACTTTAAATTTGGCTTCAGTTGATGATGAATCTGAAATGCCTGTTACCCTGATGCTTTCATTAACTATTCAGGTAAGTTAGAAATAAATCCTCAAGCTGCTGCACCATT
Organism: Thunnus maccoyii; assembly: GCF_910596095.1. NCBI lineage: Eukaryota > Metazoa > Chordata > Actinopteri > Scombriformes > Scombridae > Thunnus > Thunnus maccoyii. Next base: position 21,439,847 of record NC_056555.1, on the reverse strand, counting down.
GATTTAACTTGCTGCTTCTCAGCATGTGGTTATATCATCTGTCTACTAGCTGTTTGCTGTTTCTCTACAAATGGTATAAACTCTGCTGTTCACTGACCTCCTGTGTTCCAGTCTCCTCTTTCCTATGTTTGTCTTGTTTATACAAAGAAAGGCAGATGTACAGATATCAAACCTGTTTTAAATGTTTGTGAACATCCAAAAGAATTCCTGAACTTTAGTGATCTCCTGGCTTTTTCTCCAGTGCCACCATGACGCTGACAGTTTGGGTTTTTACTGAAATATTCTGACAACTATTGGACAGATCGCCATGAAATTTGGTGGAGATATTCAAGGTCCTCGGAAATTAAATCTCAATGATTTTGTTCATCCCCTGACTTATCATCTAATGCCACCAACGGGTCAAAACTTTCAATTATTCACTCACCATAAACTATAGTCATGAATCCTAATGACTTTGGTGATCCCCCGGCATTGACAGTTTTTGTTTTTCACTGAAATATTCCAACAATTATCGGACAGATTGCCATTAAATTTGATACAGACATTCAAAGTCCCCGGGAGATGAGTCTCTGTGATTTTGTTCTTGCCTTTCATCTAGTTCTAATTTTCAAATATTCAGTGAAATATCTCACTATGCACAAGATGGACTGGCACAAAGGTTTGTACAGATGTTCATGGCTCCAGGATGATGAATCCTAATGACTTTGGTGATCCCTTACCTTTTCCTCTGGCACCACCATCAGTTTCACATTTTTGTTTTTGGGTGAAATACCATCTCTGTTGGATAGATTCCCATGCAGTTTGCTACAGGATGATTTTTAATAACTTAAGTGATCATCAGGTCAAATTGAATACTTTGGTTTATGTCCTCAGACCTGAAAAACTAATGATTTCCCATCAGCTTCAGCTGTACTTTTGTGCTAATTAGCAAATCTTAGAATTCAACACAGATTGTAAGCATGCTAAATATTACACCTGCTAAACATCTGCAAGCCCATTTATGGTTATCTCAATTGTAAATATAAAAACGCTCTCACGTTAAAAGTCTGTAAAATCATTAGACAACCTCTGAACCAGCTGATGGACGTATACACCATCAGAACTGAACACCAAGCCCAAAGATACCATCCAGCTTTCTGTTTGATCAGTTTGAATTGACGCTTTCTGGATGGGTAATAAAATGCCTCTGGCAAGAAAAAAAAAATTAATTTCCAATGCAACTTGAATTTAAAACATGAAATTGTCTATTTTTCCCCCAGTTGCTCACTTTACTCTCACTTTAAAGTTAGACTAAGCAGGATTTTCCTAAAAAGTGATGTATGGACCCTCTCAATCATCACTTACGACCCACTAGAAGTGTGTGGCGGTGTATTTATCTGCAGAGACCCTGCCTGTATTTTTTATTATTTTGCTGTGTTCGGGATGCTTCTGGGCGTCAATCTTTAGGTAGTGGGTGTGTAGCCCCCGAGCCAATAACAGCGCACAGGGTGTGAGGTCGGGACTCGTAGCGACCAGGTTACATCTCCGTCTCTCTCCTCTGCTGCTCCGCTCTGCTCTCTGTCTCTGTGTCATGAATGTATAAAGAGCTGCAGGTCTGTGTGTTTGCTTGACCGAGAGCGGGGCTGAGCTACACACACACACACACACACACACACACACACACACACACAGAGCAGAGAGGCCACAGCGGACAGGATGAAGCTCTGCATTCACACAAAATCCGGCAATGCGGCACCTTCCTGCAGGATCATGTGGGGGTGTGGGTGTGTTTATTTGGGCTTTAGAACTTAACTGCTATGAAACAATCAGAAAATAACATTTTATTCATCTGATTTCTAGCTTTGTTCTTTCCAGCACGCTCTCTCTCTTCATTCACTCCTCTCCAGCTCTGGTTGACCTGGGGAGGAGGGGCCAACTTTGAACGCTGTGTTTACAAACGCAAAGTGACAGATCTTGCATAGAATACCTTTAAAAATATTACTGATACTATTTCTGTTGTCTTTAATTTTATTTGTGCTATAATGTTTTGTTCTGTGAACTCAAAGACAAATTTCCACCACAGCAGACAATAAAGTTGTATATTAATTGATTTTGGTGTTGTAGTTGTTGCATTATAAAGTCAGGTTGAGGTTACCATTCAGGTAAGATAAGATAAGATAAGATAAGATAAGCCTTTATTGATCCTCAAGGGCAGCACAAAGACAGATAAGTACACACAGATAAAAATAAATTATAAGAAATATGATAAATAAGACAAAACTATACAAGAGACAAGTATGGTCACCTTTCATTGACCAAATGTTGGTGTAAGATGTGATTCTCTCTCTGGCTGTGAATATAGTTTTGTCAGAAGTACAAGCTTCCCTCATCGCTGCTCCCAACTCCCCCCTCGTCGTCCTCGACGAAGGCTGACCTGAACATCGTGTACCGGCCTTCACACACACAGAACGTCCTATCTGGCTTTTGCCCAAAGGCTGCCGCAAGTTTTCCTGAAAAATGAGAAGCGCCTTCAGCAGTGTTTCCCACAGAAATGAATAACAGCATGTACGTATGATGTTACAGCGTGCGTGGATGCTGCTTTCATCTGTGACCTGTCCTTTGAGCTATGCAGCATAAACACACTTGAAGCCATGAATCAAAAGGGAAGCTGTTCCAAAGCAGGGAAGGAAGAACAGAAAGTTTCTATCATATGTTTCCTGACTCATCGAAATTTGAATTTGGTTAACAAATGTCTTTGTAAATGTTCATGCAAAGATTTTAAGTACATTTTGATAGTTAATTATTATTAGATTGCACTAAAATTATAATTATGCTTTCCTTGGTTGCTAAAATACAATTATTATTATCATTAATAATTATTTCATGTATTTACTTCAGTTGATGGTGTCGTAGAGGCGTTTTAGTGTCCATTTTTAAGTAAGTAAAGCCAACATGGTGCTAAATCATGTAATATGGAACAGCACAGACATCAAGTCAGTAATCTGCAACACTTTACATAAATCCTCCTCCAGGGTTTCCTCGATTTGTGGATTTGTGAGTACATTAGTTTAAGTCACACAGAGTCTGAATTTAAATAAAAGTCTGTCCTTAAACAACAGTCAGGAGCCCAAATGGACATTGAAACATGTTTTTCTTGCTGTAATCATTCCTCCTGTTCATACTGACCATTAGAAGATCCCTTCATAATGCACTTACAATGGAAGTGATGGGAATCCACAGTCCTCCTTCTGTGCAAAACTATTTAAAAGTTTATCTGAAGCTAATATGAAGCTTCAAATCAAGTAGTTTCAACGTTACAGTCTTTTTAGTGCCAAAGTTCCTCTTTTTGTTATTATACTTCCACCTGCAGCTCAACAGGGAAACACTGTCCGAGGAACCACAAAGAGGGAGTTTGATGCTAAAAAGACTGTAAATGTGTCAGATATCCACTTGATATGACTAACTCAGACTGCTGAAGACTCATATACACTCGAGATTAACAGTTAAATACATTTTTAGCCCCAGAAAAAGGCTTAAAATGATTAATCAATACCAAAAATGTTGGCAATTCATTTTCTGTCAACCGAATTATGTGTTGCAGCTCTAATATATAACAATATAAAACACCAGTAATATGATAATTGATATCTAGTTCATGAGAGCTTTTTACAATCACTTCTCTTCATCCTCAGTGTCTGGTAGCTCCGTCCTGAGAAGAAATCTGTGGTGCACCTGTGATGAAGTGAAGCATTTCATATTTTAAATCAATAAACAGAACAAGCCTGCAGGTAACGTGAGCAGCGAGCGACAGCGTGGCTGAGCAGAGCAGAAGAAGAAGAAGGAAACTTAAATCTCTTCAGTAGGATAATCCTTAGATTTGAAAACATAACAGCAAAGAAACGTGAGAAGAAAAAAAAAACCAAACTGTGTGCTCTGCTCTGCTGCATTTTACATTTAAACAAGTAAATTTAGGCGATGATGCTCTCTGGTGGTCGATGTCTGCTGCATGTGAACTGGTCTCAGGAGAAAAAGAGTGAAATTGACAGGATGCACAAATATAAAGTTTCATTATCTTGGATTTTTACACATCCTGAAGATATAGAACAGCTGATACTAGTATACTAGTACAACTATGTGATATTTCTTGGGTGTAAAGGACTATAGGGGAAGGAAATATAGGGAGGGATCGGTAGACTGTGTAAGAAACTACACATGTGGGGAATTAGATATGCAGACTTCTGCTCACTTTATTTCAGAAAATAGGGTGTGAGGAGATTTTCTGCATATCAATGGCCGAAGTGCAAAACCTGAAAAATGCACTTTTTTTAAGAAAACTTGTTGTTTTCTTGCAGAATGCTATTTGTTAAGGATACCCAATACATAATACACTGTCTTTGGACTATATTACTATATTATGTTGTATTGTTTACGGTATGTTTGTATGGTTATTACGGTATTGTTAACACATAATATAGTAATATAGTCCAAAAACAGTGTGTTATATATTGGGTATCTTTAACAAATAGCATTCTGCAAGAATTTTTCTCAAAAAAAAGTGCATTTTTCAGATAGGAGGTTTTGCTCCACACAGATATCTGCACAACAACCCACCGATATACACAATACATACATAAACATACAACATTCACCTTTACGACAGCGTCAACGAGGCAGTTTTCTCAGGGCTTCTATGGTGGAAAGGACTAAACTTTGCCAAAACAAGCTCTTCTCCATTTTTAAGTATCTATGACCAGATGGAAATAGTGTGAAATGTGAATTGAGGGGGTGGTTCATGATTATTTACTATTATGAGAGCAAGACGTGTGTTGGCTCTGTTGTCGTTCATGTCTGAGAGATCGAGGATAGGGAGGCGGATGATTTTAGAGGCGGTATGAGTAATAAGTTTATTTTTGTTGGCGATGGAGGGAGGGAACAGTTCAACAGGATGGGTTGACTTATGCTTTTATAAAAGTCGGGGGGCAACAGACTTTGGCTCTGAATGTGTGTGTGTAGTTTATTGTCTATAATGAGTCTGAGATATTTGAAGTTGTTGACCTGCTCTACTGTCCTGCCGTGTATCGAGGTGGGTTTCAGTCCAGTTCTTTTGTTTATACATACGTAATAGTATCTTTAAAGGATATTTTTTAAGGATTTCAAGGTTTTTATTGTTATTCTAGCACACTATACATGTAAAAACATGATTAAAAACATGTTAAATCACACAAAGTATAGGAATGAAACATACTGAAAATACCAGATAATGATAAAAAGTATAAATCTTAAAAAAGTACTGAAGTATGAAAGTACCAAGGTGCCATAATTATAATAACACATAAGGACAATAAACAGAAAAATGGTTTTGTACAGGTTGGTGTTATATTTATGTCTCCGTTCTGTTTTTTTAGGAACATTTTTATGTATTTTTCCACATTAATTTCTACTTTTGATAAACACAAGTCAAACAGAGGACACAGTGACCAAACATTTATAGAAGAAGAATGTTTGAAGAAAAAAGAAAGAAGGAATGAATGAAAGAAAGAGAGAGTTTAGAAGAAAAAAATACAAAAAGTAACTGAGAAATTAGTTTTATGTGACTTTTTAGGCCGTTCATTGATTGAAATAAGTTCTGACAATCCAAATTAATTTTGATGGAGGAATACCAGATGTGTATTTTCATGCCACTTAAAAGAATTTACTACAATCTATTAATTTATGTCCTGAAAAAAAAGGTATTCACCTCTACTGTACCAGTGAGTATCTGGGTAATTAACGGGTTCTCCTTGAATACCTCCATGATATTTGTGACAGTTTGAATCAGGAGCATCTTTCATGGCTGCCAACCCCCCCAAAGCAGCACCATAGCTGTCAAACACTTTGTTTTTCTCTCCTCCGCTGTCATCAAGTCTGCCTCTGTCACATCTGTTTGTGATAATGATTAAAAATGGAACTAATTTCCTTTAATCCGCAGGAATCACGTCGGCTGCTCAGATTGGCATCCTTTCATTACGGACTTTAACGGCTGGCTGCTGTCGAATAACAGGCTTCATCGAGCAGAACAATCCAATAAAAAAAAAAAGAAAAAGTTTTGAATGTGTAATCGACGTTTTTCCCTCAGCCCTGTTATCTCTGCTGTCTTTCTGATAACCTTCAATGTCTCCAAAAAATAATAATAATGCACTGTCATCTCTCTGTGAAAACTTCAGGAGGATGATGACTGACGTTTATTCAGTCAGATTCTGAGTTCATTAACATTTCAGTTTGAGGTTTTTATTGATTTATTGCTTTGTTGCTGCAGGAGCAGGTTGGTCAGTAACAGTGTCGGTGTTCCTCCAAAAGGTGGCAGCAAATAATAGCTAATCTGTGTGTGTGTGTGTGTGTGTGTGTGTGTGTGTGTTCTTCTATTTTTGTGGCTTTTTTTAGTTTTAGATCTTGAGAGTGAGGAACTTTTTGGAAAGTGAAGACATTTTTTTTCTTTTAGACAGTTCAGGCATTTCTGGAATGTGAGGACTTTTTTTTTTTGGAAAGTGAGTTTTTTTTTTTGATCGACATTTTGGAAAGTGGTGGGTGTTTTAGTCATGTGAGGATAATTTTTTTTTTGGGCAAGTGAGGACATATTTGGAAAGTGAGGGCATGTATGGAAGGTAAAGAGATTTTTTGGTAAGTGAGGACATTTTTGGAAAAAGCACATCTGGCAAAAAAAAAAAAAAAAAAATTTTTGAAAATGAGGATTTTTTGCTTTAGAGAGATTTCTCTGGAAGGTGAGGACATTTGGCAACATAAGAATATTTTTGGAAAATGAGAATGTTTTTGTAAAGTGGAGATATTTTTTGGTAGCTAAGAGCATTTTTTGTAAAGTTTGGGCATTTTAGGAAAGTAAAGACATTCCTGGATAGTGCAGAAAATACTGGATGGTGTGCACTTTTTTTGAAAAGTGAGGACATTTATGTTCACGTTAATGGAGAGTGTGGACACTTTTAGAAAGTACGGACAGTTGTGGATATGCGTTCAACTTTTTACATCCATGACTACGACGAGGGTCCTCACAAGGATGCAAATACAAACACACAGTGTGTTCTGCAGTGGGGAATGGTCCCCACTTCCTGTCCTGGGGCAGCATGTCGGTCAGACACTTCCCCTCAGGCTAACGCTTTCTCACGCTGTAGAGTACACACACACACACACACACACACACACACACACACTGACACACACTGACACACACACATAAACACACATAAACACATAAACATGGATGCAGGGCACATAAACACACTAAAAAAACACATTTATGGGCAAAAAGTTGAAACTCACGTATAATATCAGTCATGACGATGTATCACTCGGGTTTAAAACTCTTGAACAGTAAACGCTGGACAAAATCTGAAATATGTCACAGGTGGTTACTGTAATCAATCACGCAAGCTTCTGTTTCTCTATTTTATTTATTCATAGGAATGATTTAATCTCCGTCATCCATCGTCACTTTGGGTCTTCTTGTGATGACGGGTCACAAGTGCTACTTCCTCCTCTGGTGAGTCACAAGTCGAAGGTGAAAGTTCATCAGCTGTCTGATTTTCCCTCCTCTACTGTATGTGAGGGTGTGTGTGCATGTAAAAACAGAGGAAGAGAGGGTGAGTGGGAGCGTTTGTGAGACTCTCGGGGAGATTAAAGGCCATGGCACTTTGTGTGTGTGTGTGTGTGTGTGTGTGTGTGTGTGTGTGTGTGTGTGTGTGTGTGTGTGAGTGTGTGCGTAGGTCAACTTCTTCCCTTGACAGTTTCTTGGGAAACACTGGTGGATGGGAATCTCCTCACACTGTCCTTAACTCTGATGTAAACACACACAGTTACGGCGGCCGATGTCTCTTAATCTCCCTGATCACACAAATCCTCCCACACACCCTCTCTTCCACTATACACGCACAAACACACACACACACACATATGAATCCTTTCACATTTGACCCCCACCCCCTCTCTGGGCCGGCTGTTGCCCTCAGGCTGTGGCCTCTCAGCTGGGAGACGGCAGCAAATAGAGTCCCAGGCTCCACATCCAAGATCCATAACCTTTTTTAACACGTCCCACCAGTGCTGAAGTCTATAGACAAAAAAAAAAAAAACCTCCTCAATCCTGGACTCTGGGCCCCCTGCATGGGGTCAGAAGTACATTTTTGGGGGGTTCATGAGATAGTTTTTAAGACTGTGAAAATAGAGTGCTTCATTAATCCCCAAGGGAAACTAAGAAAATCTGTAATTTTTGAAGAAATTGCGTGTGATTGCTGGGAGCAATCATGCAGCATTACTGAAAAATTGCTAGCAAGGTTAAAGTCACCCACGACCTGCTGCATGTAAGATGCTAATGTTAAGCCTGAGCTATCATGACATGAGCAAAAGCATCAATATGATTAAGATTTCATATGCAGACTACAACGAAAGCTTGCACATCTGACTTTTTTTATAATATGAAAGGGAGCTGGAGTAGTTTAGCACTAAAAACAACCATGATTGATCTAAAAAAAATCACATCTTCTTGTCCACATCCTGGATCACTAACTGGCAACATGAAGAACAAGTCTTTGCTTTGTTGCCAAATGTATATTAATCACTGCGCTGATTACAACACAATTGTTCACTCACAAAATGATCAAAACGTTTCAATTGAAAAAAAACAAACATTTGTTATGAAGTCAAATGTATGATTCACGCTTGTTAAAACACTGAAAACAATAGTTTATTGTTTCACAATGTCTTACAAACAAAATTGTTTTCCCGTGTGATGTGAAGTACGAACTGAAGTTAAAATAAAGTAGAAAAATATGATAAGAGGAGGTGATGAAGGATGAGTGTATGTGTGTGTGTGTTAGTATGAAATCATAGCATATTAATCACATTTGAAGATTAAAGTTGCAGGTGGGATCGAGTCTATGACATGCTGTTTTGTAAGAAGAATATCACTATCATCTGGTTTTTATATGTAGACAATTTTAAAATTGCTCCATGATATCATCTTTGGAAATAAAAAGCCGACTCAGCTCTGAAGTGCTTATTCGGCTTTAATTTGACCTACATTTTTTCTCCATGTTATCATGCATTTTGACAAATTTAAGCGGAAAAAAGCCAGCCATCATATCTGTGTGTGTGTTGGTGTGTGTGTGTGTGTTAGTGTGTGTGTGTGCTGTACTGGTTGAGCGCCATAATGCCGTATCTGAGCAGCAACGACAGTAAATGTAATATATAGGCATTTCCTGTCCCCGTGCCTTCGGTGTAAGCACCAATACTATAAGACGTCGCACGCGGGAATAAAGACGGCACGGGACGCCGCTGTGACCTAAACCCACAAGCCTGCGTCAGAGGCCGGGTAAGTGTCAGGGAAGGCTCTCTCCTATTTTATCCTCCGGTCATTCATATTCAGGGAGGGGGGGACAGCATCCTCAGCTCAGCATGACACGATATGTTTAGTTATAGATAGATACGCATCGGAAAGACGTCCATGTGATACCAGACTCCATTGGAAAACGCGCCAATTTAAAGTAATCTCGCCTGTATGCAAAATAGGATGCTTTAAAAATATAAATTAATATAATATCAGATTTATTAGAAGACTTTGTTCATTTCGGCATCAATATAATCCGCCAATCAGCATATATTTGAGTAAAATATGAATTTCACGCATCTCTCTCTTGTGTTTTGGGCTATTTTGGTGGACGGGGCGCTGCGGGAAACAGTTCAAAAGATTAAAAGTTTTATACAGATACATCTCTCTGCATTAATTTTATGCATGCCGAATATAAGAGTAAATCCAACTGATGCAGAAAAACCATTCATTCGTGTGTTATTGTGTTTATATTTGTCTATACGCGTAGAAAACTTTAAATTGTTCGATTTCTGATAGGAGTTTCGGGTTTTCTCATCGAAGGGATAACAGTCGCATCGTAGATTATACAGCAGCTGCAACGATGCATGAACGAAACCAGATTGCTTTTTTTATTGCTTTATCGTTTTCCTTTTGATATTTCAGCGATATCAGCATGAATTAATAGCTTAATAGCATCTCACTGACCTAAATCCGTCATTCTCCATGAATTACTGACATCGTGTTCGCCTCAGTGCGCTCTGCTGACCGCAACCAAGGTCTTTACGTGTGAATCCTGCAGGGTCTCAGGTTCTGTGGGGGGGTTTTAGATTAAAGGTGATCTCACAGCGAGCTGCCTCACATCTAGTGGAAATATATAACATTATAAATATTGCAGGTATCAAACATGAAAATGGTGTTTTTATACAATAATATAGGTTGAAGCACTAGTTTATTCACCTCTATTTGGGGCAGTTTAATATTTTATTATTTTTTTTTGGAGTTTCATGAAAGAAGGGGGGAAATGATCTTTCAGGGGGGTCCAGGCGTCCTTGAGGGGGTTCCAGGGGGTTCCCAGCTGAAAGGGGAATAATTTATTTTAAGTGTAATTCTATCCATAAGTAACACAGTGACAGGATATATGACTATGTTGGTCATGGGTTTCATACACTTTCTGTAATAAAAGCATCTAAAAGCAAACATCTTATCAGATCAGAGTCTAATGTGTCAGTTTAGGGGTCCTTGACATGAAAAAGTTTGAGAACCAGTGTTCCAGGTGTCATTTATAGCAGTGATCACATGGTTTCTGTCAACATTAAATAGTTTTTTTGAACTGCAAACGATCAGTGAGGGGTTTTATGACATAATTGTGACAAGATGAGTCAATATTGTAATAAGGTTTTTGTAGACTGTACATGTAACTGACTTATCAGTTGGCTGTCAAAGAAGCCCATAATAAACCCCCTTCTCACTACTAAACTGGTTCAAGTTTGGAAATCTGATAGGAGGTGGGTTTGGGATTTTAAAGTGAAATACAGTTTTACCGGAAATCACAAAGCCTTTACCTTCAAAATAAAAACATTATGAGGAGCATGATGAAACTACAGCGATCTTTGCGAGGAAATCAGTGAATGAAAAAGAAGAAAAAATACAGTTAGACCCAACAAAGAAAAGATAAAAAACATTAGAATTGAAGTTTTGGGGAAAAGCAAACCAAATAAAATAGTTAATAAATTGTCCAACATGAGAATGGAGGCACAAAAATACTCTTTATAAATGAAAATATAATGAAATATGTAATGATAGACATGAAAAAAATCATGAATTTAACTAGTATATGCAATATGTGTGTTATACAAACAGGCAAATAGCCAAGACTGGATTACTAACGAGGTAATAAACTGATAATCGTCGTTATAATCTGAACGGCTCCTGCATTTGTACCTGTAATCTTGAGTCTCTGTATACAGATCTGCTTTCAATACTTGTAATATTTCACTTGATATCACGCTTACATGCTGCATATTCCTTAATAAATTTGCATAGAAGTAGCTGGTAATTTGGCCCTGCATATACATACAGTAGCTATATAATGTATGCATACTGTGCAATGTTTGAAAATTAGCAATCTTCCCACATTCCACACATAGCTTCTACTCATAATTATTTCTAATTCCTATTCCTACTTCTTTGTTTTAATTGTTCTATTAATTAATTAATTTAATTGGCTTTTACTTTGAAGGGTATCACCGGAAGCTTTTGGTTGTATCCTGTGTAATTTGACAGCTCTGACAGAGACAGGCAGCTGAGTGCGGAGCAGCTGAGGGTCTTGTGAGGCTAAAAATAATCAACTTTTTACTCTCCAGCTCTCACTATATGTTTTTTCTTTTCTGTCTTCTTCTTCTCATTTCTGTCTCTTTTTTATCACTTATAAACCTCCAGCTATCAGGAATGAAACTGTGTCAATAAGGATTATATTTATTTCTGCGAGGTAAGAGCACTTTGGTGTTTTTATTTAGTGAGTCTTTCTCATTAAACCAGCTTCACTTTATGACTCAACTTAAGTTACTGGTGTTTAAATTAAGGCATGGTTTGATTTGACAGATGGAGGTGCTGGTTTTATTAGAAGCTGAAGGTTAATCTTCCTGTTTCTTAGCTAGATTTGATTTTTTACTTGATATTTTAACACTTTATTTAAAGTGTCAACTGTCCAGACTAACTGACATGTCCATTTGGGACCAATTTACATATTCAGTGTCCATAAATGTAAACTTTCATTATGCTCTTTCGCTGTTAAAGGTGCATTCATATGGGGAAAAAACTGTATACACAGAAAACGTGAAGTGATAATACTTAAAAAGTGGCGGTAAATATGTAATTTTGTGGTGAGCGGCACTTGCGGTCAGCCTCATTTCTGGCTGTTATCCAATTAGGACACGGTTTCATGGCAGAGAAAGAAAGTATTAAAATATCTTGAAACTTTCTGTGGCTTAATAAATTTCTCTTCTGTGTGCAGTAAGTTCGCTATGTCCCAAACAGAAAATTTCTTATCAGAAATACTCAAAAATTTAAGTTTTGTCTCTGTTCCCCAAACAAATATGGCCGCCAGATTAAGGTCGCCATATTTGTTTGGGTTTAGAATGGAGACCTAGCTTGTAAAAAAACATGAAATTCAACTTCATTGTAAGCCAGTAGGAAAGATTTGTCAACAAATGGGGTATAACTACAGTAAAAATTCACACTTTTTCTACTTTTGTAATTCAACATCTTTCAAGTAGGTCAGCAAGTGATAGTAATAAATATATATAGCAATATCACATTTTAGTCATTGTAACATGATTTTTTACATTGTTTTATTATATGTTGCTTATTATCTTATGATTGTATTGTGCTGCTACAACAAGTGAAACATTATTAGCAGTGAACTTATGACTTCTGAATGTTGATGCCAATAACAAGCCGATATGGCATATATGACATATTCATGTTGACTAAAGGACACAATAATAATCTACATAACTGAAATAATTTTAGATTGTAGTCTGAAAAAATCATCATTTCTAGATTTTATTACAACATAAATTATTAACAATTTCTTAATTAGCTCTAAGAAAGTAAAACTAAACTACAAAATGACACAGTTAGCTGGTTGAGAGGTGCAACTAACCGTTATTTTGATTATTGATTAATCTGTCGATTATTTTCTTGATTAATCTATTAGTTGTTTGGTCTGTAAAATAAAAAATGTCAATCAGTGTTTCCCAAAGCTCAAGATGATGTCCTCAAATGACTTGTTTTGTCCACAACCCAAAGATATTCAGTTTACTCTCATAAAGAACTAAAGAAACCAGAAAATATTCACATTTAAAAAGCAGGAACCAGAGAATTTGGACTTAAAAAATTGACTTCCAATGATTAATCAGTTATCAAAATAGGTGGTGATTAATTTAATAGTCGGCAACTAATCGGTTGCAGCTCTAGTCTGGTTAATATTCTCCCTGCATGCTGGTGTCTGTGCTCAGCCCAGGATGGTTTTGTGGACACCACTCTGAATAATTTTGTTGATGATGTTAGAAAATATAGAGTGGAGGGGGGTGTGCGTTACAAAAAATGTGGAGCTGTGTACCACTAGCACTCTATAAAGCTAGCTAAAGTTAGCTCTAAACTCTAGAAAGTTAACCTGAGTCTCCTTACGACAACTTTAAATGACTTTTAATGTGTTAACACCTCCGAGATGTTGATGTTCATCGTTAAACCAACACCTCCATTCAACTGACATAAATAAACCATAAGCCAGGGGTCCTGTAGCTGGCTGGGTAATACCAATGAAATAGCTCTCATGTCTGACTTTGGCCCTGCATCTGTGTTTCTGTGTGAGTGTGTGTGTGTGTGTGTGCGCTTCAGTGTGTGACATGCCACAAAAATGTCTGACCTCCACTCCTCCAAAAGCTCAAGCTGAAGCACTGCTGCGGACACAGATGGCTAACTGTTTAAGGATCATGGAAAACACAACACTGGGCATCGTATATCAACCGTAAAGTTTAACTTGTTTGGTTTTTTTTTTGTCACAGATTGACTCGAGGCTTACGTGGAGCAGTTGGGTGGTGGCATGGCCTTGTCGTTTTGCGGCAACGACCCGAATATCAATGCCTACAGCGTGGAGCAGGGCGTGCTGAACAATGGCTGCTTCGTGGACGCTCTCAACCTGGTTCCTCATGTCTTCCTGCTCTTCATCACCTTCCCCATCCTCTTCATTGGTAGGTGATGTACAATGACATACATACACATGCTTATACCTCTGCTGCATTAATTGACTGATTGATTAACTGACGGTAAAAACAATCGTCAGTAGCTCCAGCTCTTAAATCACATCCTCCTTCAAAACAACACAGGGCAGTCTGGCAAAAAAGTTGAACCTGCAACAAATCATACAGGGAGACACTGTGTTACGTTAATACAAGTGCACATTTCTGTTGGATTGCTTTGTAACGTGAACGCCGTAAATTGCAAAGAAAGATTGGTTGTAAAAGCTTGTCTCAGAGTAATATAATCCACTCCACTGTGTAGTGTTTTGGTGTCTGAAAAGTCTTAAAATTCACAGATGTGTTACTCAGAAACTGGACTTCCTGGATTGTTTTTCATGACTCACCGTTAACAAGAAACTTATCTCTACGTGTGCAGGCCCCTGCATTGAGTTAATGTAGCGCTGTTCTCGTCTGAATGCCCGGCTTACTCACCAAATACTGCTCGCTGGGTTGGAGCCAACCAACGACCGTTTCCTTTTAGATAAGGACATCTCCTGACCGCTCCATCCAACCCCTCAACCTCATGGGCCTCGGTAGTAAGAGGCAGTCTCTCCATGTCTCAGTTGTCCAATTCTTTTAGCCTCGCTAGCTGAGTTGGAGAATGACATATCTCCACTTTCTATATTTGACATTTCCAACACAAAGGCCACGTCATTAGCAGGAAAGCATTCAAACCATCACCTCACCTTCGCTCTGAGGTGGCATTACACTTCCCCAAAAACAAGCATCTTTGGACTTTATCTCCTTCATTTTTGGGGAAAAAACCTTGACACACAGCTACAAAAATACGTCCTACGTAGGCTGTACTCCACTCTCTCCATTCTGGTCCGTATCAAACGAAAAGCCAGGACCAGGTAGATCTTGCCGTGTATAGCGGAGGACGTCCCGATGATCATTATTGAACAGGCTCCTTTCAGTGTTGAAACGTATCTTTCTGTTCACACTGTGATCGTTCAGGAACAAATGATGAAAATGTCAAGAAAAACTTCCAAACTTCATCATCACTTTAAGAGATTAGTACTGACCCTTTGAGTGTATATGGATATATTGATATATTGATTCTTATTGAATATAGCTCACATTAAATACTTTTTATCTGCTGATTTTGACTGATGCACAACTCAGTGTTTAGTATCATCCCTGTCTTGACTTTATCTAGTAAAGAGGCTTATCATGAAGCTAAATCTGCAGTAACTTTGATTAAAAACCAAGTATTAACTTGTTTGGGAGGTAAGTTGTTAGTGGACACACCTACATAATGATGACGTATTTATTCCCAAACACTGTCTATCTGTTTATTGGCCACTTGTTTGAAAAAAAAAAATTTCCACTGTTGAAACTATTTTGGAAGAGCAAAATGCAAAAATAAACATTTTTCACGTGTAAATATTTAGAAATGTTGTATATCTTTTGGAACAGACCTACTGTATCTAAGAAGGTTTCTGTGCTTCTGCAGAAAAAAAAAAAAAGTCAGAAGTGGTCCAGTCTGTGTGTATATATTCTGACAGATGTTCAAGTGTTTCCTGCTTAAGCCTCTTAAAGCTTCACCTTTTCTGTTGGACTGTCTCGGATATCGGAGCTGCTGGCAGGACAGAACTAATCCAGAGAGGATTATTGGAGCAGAGAACTGGCTGAACGACTTTGAAAAAAACATCTTAATTGCGATTATTTTGACTGATATTACAATCGCGATATGATTTGCGATATTAGAGGGAACATCACATTGTTCTCATTTTCATTGAAAAACATATTTAACTGATTATGTTGTGATTTCTGCACCAAACAAAGATGTTTTCTTAAGTCTGTAGAATATGATGTGTAGGCCAGGACGTCTCTGCGTGACAATATTTAATTTAAAATAGTATTTTGACCTCTTGCGACTTAAAATTGCAGTACGCCATAATGCGATTTCAAAAAAATGCGGATTCATTGTTGAGCTCTAGAGCAGAGTGAGACAGATGGTTTGATCTTTGTTTTGTACATATTGTATTGTGTTTAATATGGGGGATTATGGAGTGCCTGTTGAATTAATGTGTGTTTTTTTCTGTTTATATGTGCTGCTGTTTGTTAGTCCTGTGATAGATTAGTGACCTGTGACCTCAGCGTACGCTGGAATAGACTCCAGTTCCCATGTGACCCTGGATAGGATGGTTGAAAATGGATGAAAATGGATGAAAATGGATGAAAATGGATGAAAATGGATGGATATGTGGATGAAAGGAGTTAGCATTATAGATAAAATCCTCTATCGCAATATTTTATCATTTTATATCAAGATTTCAGTACATAATGTGAAATAGTTAGAAAATCTACTGGATTTTTTTACGGTGAAAATTTAAAAAAAAAATTTTGGGGGCTAAAACAGCAAATTAAATACCTGATAAATACAAAAACTTCATCACATTGATGCAGAAAATCATACTAAAATCCAATATAAGCATGAAAGTGCTCGTCACAAATGTATACAGTCTCATGCTTTATATAGTCGTACTGATCAATGGATCTATTAAGGAGGATGAAATATTTTATTTGCATGTTTTGTTATAATTAGGATCGGGTTCAGATCACAAATTCTGTTTTGGATCTGGTTCCAGGTCGATAAAATACTGCTCTTTTTTCATTAGCAGAGAACAATGTACAAAAAATTAAGATAACAGCAGCAGGATTCTCATTTTTAGCTTGAACCGACCGTTGCCGTTGATTGAAATGAAAAATGTTGCCCAGATGACAGTATGTCAGCTGTAGCTTCTGTCCTTCAGGGTAATGTCTGGAAATATCTGTACTAAACTTTGCCAAAGATAGTGAGTCATAATGACAAGTTTTCTCCAGTGTAACCATCTAGTTCCATCACTTCACGTCAGTTTCATCATTCAATTTTCCAGTTAAACTTTAAGGCATGTCTCATGAGAGTTCTGACCTCACGTCTTCCAGTATCTGAAGAAAATAGCTTTCGAAGAATAAGGTGTGCCAAACTAATAAGGCTACAGCTGTTATTTGAATGTGTTAGAGACATATTTAATCATTTATATGCTGCTCATTTGAGATTGAAGCTACATGTTGTAGATCTCAGTTGAATCTTTGAGTTTTGTTGTGTACGTCTTTATTTACAAAATGTTAAAAGCTGAAAGTAAATGGATCTGATAAGGGATTTGTAAAGATTTAGATATAAAAAAAAACAAATTCAATACTTGCTTCAGGTCTGATAAATGCTATTTATCGACCAAAAATTAATAGCAAATAGAAATATTAGATTAGTAGTGAATGATGAAGATTCATCACTGTAATCTGTTACTCCAGCGTCCCTCCGTGTCACCAGCAGAGCAGATGTGTCAGTGATATTAACTCTCTCTCATGGACACACACACACACACACTTTAAGGCAGTTTTTTGTCACCAGTGTGAACGTTAAGCAGCTTTGAAGTGTTGGAAGTGTAGTTAAGACGGGATTAGACTGCAGGATCTGAACTGTTGCAGGAACTAAACAGTTAACAAAAATGCAACAAAAAACAGTCAAATAGAATATAAACATGTTCACTGGAATATTGTGTGATTTTGATAGCTGGTATTTATTTAGTCTGTGATAATGAGAAAATGCTTCCTTCCTTCTTGCACTTTGTGCTCCCACAAAGAAAGAGAGAATGAGACGGCAGAAAGGCAGGAATGGAGGAAAGAAAGAAGGAGAGATGAATGGAAAAATGAAAGAGGAAAGGAACTAATACACAGGAAAAGAAAGGAATGAATCATGTTAATTATTTGGTTTAGTTTGGTGCTTTGGTAACTCTGCTGTTGCATCACTTAGAGAGAACAACTTGTGTTGATGTGGTTAGTTATCTGGTTTGTTTGTGTGTGTGTATACAGTAGATTATGGGAATGGTTCTGACCAGAAGCCCTCAGCGTGCTCCCAGAGGACTCACTAATTGATGCTTCCTGGTTCTAGTTTTTTATGGTCTCTGTCCCCTGAGCCTCTAAAATGGCTCCGGTCCATTTAGTTAAAAGCAGAAACAAACCTAATAAAAAACACTATCAGCTGAAATAAAGTCCCGCGACGCTGCGCTCCCATAGCGTCACCCTGTTTTACCATTAAACTAATGTTAGACAGAGTATTTTAGAATTGTAGGTTTCAAGAATCAAGCTGAAATTACTTTATTTGTTGTAATATTATATAATTGATCAGTATGTGTGGCTGTTGATTCTAATGCAACACATTAGATTCCTCTCATGCCTGAATATGTATTATTGATATCATAATTAGTGGCTGTTTATCAAAGAGCTTTAGTGTCCCATTAAAAGTTATCTATGAGGCTTTTCCACCATGTCAAAAGTCTGAATATGTGCATTTGTTGGCCAGAAAATAACAATCTTACCACAGTTTTGCATTGTTTTGCCCATGTTATTTTATGTATTTTATGTTAATGGAGATAATCTAAGCACAAATGTCAATTTATAAGTAAGTGGACCTTTTTGCTTAGATTATCTCCATCAAATATTACGCTCAATGTTATGGATTATATAGAGTATCTGAAGCTGTTTTATTTGTGCCTGCAAGTTGATTTTCACACTGTGGGTGGATGTTAATGTACACCAATGGCTGCCTGACGAATAAGAAAAGATTTAAATACTACGGCATCATTTGGAAGGTATATGTGAATTGTAGTAAAACATGCGAAAATATCAGTAGTTTTTTAATTCCCACATTGGTCGTAACCTAGTTTACAAACCAGTTGTTGTACTATAAAGTCTTTAAGTTGGTTTCCCTTCATTCAGACTGTGTTTTTCAGAAGTATCTGTCTGTTTGTCTTTCTGTCTGTCTCTCAGGTTGGGGCAGTCAGAGCTCCAAGGTGCAGATCCATCATAACACATGGCTTCATTTCCCCGGACACAACCTGAGATGGATCCTCACCTTCTCACTGCTCTTCGTCCACGTCTGCGAGTTCGCAGAGGGCATCGTCTCCAACAAGTGAGACCTCGGAAAGATGTTTTTATCAAATATGTTACCACAAGTTATACAAATAATGTCTATGAAATGTGACAGAAAGTAGTAAATCAGCTCCTTTGTTGTAATTCATCAGTATATTATATCACTGTCATTTGTTTTTGCATCTTGCTGTAGGATGATGCAGACCAACCACCTCCATCTCTTCATGCCAGCATTCATGGGCTTCATTGCTGCTACGACTTCAGTAGTTTACTACCACAACATAGAGACATCCAACTTCCCTAAACTGCTACTCGGTAAGTTTTAACGCTTGAAAAAGTCAAATTTGAGATTGCTCTGTCCATAGCTGGAGCCAGTTGCTCCTCCATCTTTTTTTTAAACCTTTAAATCTAATATCCTAATAAAATTGGCTCAGTACGCAATTCCCAATCTTTAATCTATAGTTAAAACTATGACACTCATAGCTTTTTATAGCCTCTAGGGATGGCAGGGTAGGTCAGTCTGGTGGCCCACCACTTATGTCTAGATGGAGATATCTCAACAACTATTGGATGGATTGCCATGAAGTTTTGTACAGATATTCATGGTCCCCAGAGGAGAAATCCTACTGATGATGGTAATTCCCCTGACATTTCCTCTAGCGCCACCTTGAGGTTGATATTTGTGGTTTAGTGTGAAATATCAACAACTGTTGGATGGCTTACCATGCAATTTGGTACCAACATTCATGGTCTTTGTCTTGTCCCGTCATCAGGTCAAGATTTCAGTTCAATCAGGAACACTCTCGTCATAGATTAAAGCATTTATTGCAATAAATGGAAATACAGTTTAGCTCATAGATGCTCCCTGGATAAGACAAGCAGCATGCTAAGCTAAACCAGGGAACGGGTCCAAAGCAAGACATTTGAATTCCGGACTACCTTGAGCCATGATAAGAGCCTTAACCAAGAAAGGTTTTGTCCAATATTTTGGGTTTATCTATCTAACAGTCTGTTTTTCTTGACAATGAGTATTACAGCCTCACAGAGCTGCTAGCATGGCTGTAGACTCTAGTTTTTTGTTGTAGGACAGTGCAGCAACAGTTCTCCTAAACATACAGACGAGGCAACCAAAGAGTTTTAATAGCCAAACAGTGGCATTTTAACTGGCCAGGTCAGTCACTTGACCTCAGTCCAGCTGATCATGTCTTCCGCCTGCTGATCAGACCAGACTGGAGCAAGCAGGAAATGAAAATGGATAAGGTCAGGGGTCAACAAATATTAAATGGAATGGTTTTATTGAACTTTATATTATCTTGTCCAACTACTTTCTGTCCTCAAATCCTCCAACTTTAGCTGAAAGTCGCTGAAATCTGAAAGCACTTTAACCTCACAGTCATGGTTTTATTTCAAATGCAGCGTGCTGAAGAACAGAGACTAAAACTCTCTCTTTCCTCCCAGTTCTTTTCATCTACTGGGTGTTGGCATTCATCACTAAGTCCATCAAGTTGTGGAAGTTTGCAGAGTACAGCGTCGGACTGCAACACCTGAGGTTCTGCATCACAGCCCTGTTAGTGATCCTGTACGGACTGCTGATGGCTGTGGAGATCAACGTCATAAGAGTCAGGGTGACTCATCCTGTTTCATCCTACTTAACATAATTTTTATGTGTTTTAATAATTATCTTGTACTCTCTCTGCCATTTTTAATTGCAAACCTCTTGGCATTTGTTTTATTTGGGATTTTTGGTGCTTATTATTATCAATGTCATCTAATTTTTCTGTTTTTTGTACCTTTTTGTGTAGCATTAACTGTATTTTTATGCTGTTATAGTAACTTGTCCTTTTCTCTCCCCGTAGAAATATGTATTCTTTGCCAACCCTCAGAAGGTGAAGCCGCCAGAGGATCTTCAGGATCTGGGTGTTCGTTTCCTGCAGCCGTTTGTCAACCTGCTGTCCAAGGTAGACGTGAATTTTGTGTATTTTCAATAAAATGCACTGATAACTGCAATCTACAAGAGAAATCAGAGTCCCACACTTCTGAGACAAAAATATCAAACTGGAAAACATCATGTATAGACAAAAATATTTTAGTTTTTTGGGTTTTCTTTGGTGATTATACATTGCAGTATGTACAATACAGGAGAAATATGACACTCACTTTCTACTTTTCCCAAATTACAGACACCACTCAGTTCATTTCCTATATAGTTTTGAATCTGCCAATCTCAATGGCTTGAGGAAGAATATGAGTTGTTAATTGTGCAAGAAAAAATCTTTGGCTTCTGCATTAGTGTGATGCATGCGTGTAATATGCATGTATTATACAGTATGTTTATATGCCAGAGGTGAAAAATGCTTCAAAGGCTTTTGCCACCTTTTCATAGGCAACATACTGGTGGATGAATCCTCTCATCATCGGAGCCCATAAGAGGCCCATAGAGCTGAAGAAGATTGGCAAGCTGCCAATCGCTATGAGAGCTCTCACCAACTACTTACGGCTCAAAGATGCGTACGAGGACCAGAGAGTGAGTAAAGTGGAGGCCTTGCCCTAATTTGATAATGAAGCAATGTTCCAGCTGTATGTTTTTACATTCAACTTGGGTTTTCCTGCTATTTACGATATCAGAAGTAGACAAACTTCCCTAATTTCACCCCTTTTATGTCTCTGTTTTCTCATTTCTCACTCCATGCAGACAGCTGAGGACCCGGATCGTTCCCCTTCTATCTGGCGCTCAATGTACCGAGCGTTCGGTCGTCCCATCCTGCTCAGCAGCACTTTCCGCTATCTGGCTGACCTGCTGGGCTTCGCCGGACCTCTCTGCATCTCTGGCATCGTAAAGTACCTGAATACTGACAATGAAGTCCCTGCGACAGACAAGTCAAAGGTGGGTGAGCCAGAGAGAGGAGTTTGTACCCGATGGGCCTCAATTTTGGCTTCAAAACTTCAAAATTAAATAAAGAAGATGAAGGGAAACTGCCCATATGATGTAAGAATATTAATATATGCTTACATCATATGGGCAGTCACTAGATATAAGATTCCTGCTACAAAAATATTTGTTTAGACCGATATATCAAGTTGATGTTGGCCCTGTATCAGCCAGAAGAGGAAAATTCATGTAGTTAAAAGTTGTAACCAGTCACATCATTGAACTCAGGGACTTTCGGGTATGAATTACTCATTTATGTGCACAAATTATCACAACTACTGATCCAAATATCTTTAAATTAGGAAATTGGAACTTTCAGATAAATATGTAAATAATTTCCAGTCATGATTGTCACTTAGATGTTGTTGAACACACTATTTACACATCGTAGAAGGTTAGAACTGAACTGCAAACACATTGGTGGATATAACTCGGCTATAAAGGGATTTTGAGCGAAATGACTTGACTTTGACTTGGCGACAGGTTGAGAAATGGACCCAGCGCTAAAAGAGAGTCACATTTGAAAAGCCTGTAACGAACACAGACTGTGAGTGAGACGACTGAGTGTGAAAAGATGGACGTCATTCATTTTCCCACTAGAGAAATCACTTCGGAAACCTAAACCCATATGTGGGCACAACTGATGTTACTAAAGCCGTCGATGGGAACAACGTCTCGTCCGAGTGTTTACATAAGATCATTTTGTTAGAGGTTAAGTGCAAATTAACGCAACACTGTGACTCGTCCCCAAACACAAATTGTGTCTCTGCCTGTCAGTGGTGTTGGGTGGTCCAGCCAGCCAATGAATGACTCACTGTCAGCGTGATGTCACCGAGGCGTTGGTCCCAGTCATCATGTCACCCCCAGTGTGTGTGTGTGAGTGTGAACTATGCTGTGTCTGACGTGATAATATGTCTGTAATGTCATAATACGCCGGTGCTGAAATGACATTTCACACAAACACACACACACACACACACACACACACACACATGTTTGTACTTGTATACTTGTGAGGACCCTCGTCGATTGAATGTATTCTCTAACCTTAACATCACAACTACATGACCAACAACAACCCTTACTGTAAAAACACTAAAACCATGTCTTAACCCAATTTGAACAAATAAAGAACGGCCAATATGTTCCTTATTTTCAAAATATAAAACAGAAAATGATTATCACAAAAGTAGAAGTACACACACACACACACACACACACACACACACACACACATACAGAAACTGGTAGACAATAACATTAGAAATACTGTTATGAATCAACATAAATGTTGGATGCTACATGGTTTTCTGCAACCCTGCAAATGTTCATGTTAGCTTACTATAATGGTCCATGGCACAAATGCTAATGGTTTCACTTATGTTGCTGAAACTACTTTAATTTTATAAACATATATTAAGTGTTTGCAGCACACCAAACAAACAGTATAAGTTGCTAAGTCAATTATTGTCAATTATTGTTTGTATTGTTTTCAGCATGTAGCTGTCAAATTGTAAAAAATTAGAACCAGTATTTTAATTGTTTTTTTGTTTTTTTTTTGGTTAATTGATTTATTGTTTAATCAGAAAATAGTCATAAATAGCCGCCACTATTTCTCAGAGTCCAAGATTAAGTCTTCAAATTGCTTGTTTTGTCTGATCATGAGTCTAAAACCTAAAGATATTTGATCTACAAAGATGTTAGACAAGAGAGAAGCAGCAAAGCATTACCTTTGAGAAGCAACTTTATGATGCTTTTGATTACTTAAATTACTTAAATGATTAATTGACTATCAAGGTTTTGCTTAAATAGTCTTATCCTTTATCTTAACTGTTCTGTTCTGTTCTATATCTTACTTTTCCACCAATAAGCATAATTTAAATTTCTTCAGTTTCCCTGAACAGGATCAACGCAGTTTATCTTATTTTAGGATCTCCATCATAAAGCAATATCAGCTGTAACGATAACAAACTATAAATATTACAAAACAGTAATATCTGCTCATGACAGCCCCAACAAAGAAGGTGTTGTAGACGGAGAGAGAACACAGACATTTTTACAGACAGTCCATTTGGCGAAGGAAGAGACAAAGGCAAAGCTGATCACAGACATCGACTCCTCGTAAATCCGTGCCAGTCTCCTCCGAAGGTCGTAACACAGGAAAGAGCCACTGTGAGAGGCAGAACAGATGCTTTTGTAATGACAATTTATTTTCATTCAGTCCCATTTGGCTGGATGTTGTTATAGTCGATGTTGAATGTGAGCTGTTGTCGGTTCCGTGCCTGCCTGTTAAAGTGGGTATAATGGGCAGCAGAGATAGAGAGCAGAGCAGAGCTGCATTTCTGAGTGACATGGAAAATTCCCCACTCACTTCACACTCACTAGCTCAGTTTAATACTGAGGGAAGGCCTGCTGAGCACCAGACGGAGCTTTCTGATACTACGGTGTGTGTGTGTGTGTTTTCATACACGCGGTATGTGTGTGCTAGAAGTGCTCAACGTGGAAAAAATATAATAGTAAATGCAAATTAGCAGCAAATTAAATATGTGATAACTGGCTCAAAAATAAATTAAAATATTGCCATTAAATCAATATGAGATATAGTGCCAAGAACAAATGTATAGGAAGATACACACAGATACACAGCAGAGATAAACAAACATAAACTTATAGGTGTTATGTACAGAGAAGTACGAATAATAGGTCAAACTGCTACTGTGAGTTATTAAGAGTTATTATTAAGAGGGAATGTAACAAATGCTGCAATAAATATTGTATATTTTCTATACGTCTATACATGCGTCAGTTGTATAAAATGTTTCATTCATGCTTCACCATCACATCATTGGTTCTCCTTCACTTGGCTACTAGCTGACTGTTAATATCCAATCACATTCATACAGGTGTACACGGCAACTAACGATTATTTCAATTATCAATTAATCTGCTGATTATTTTCTCAATGAATCAATTCATTGTTTTGTCTGTAAAATGTCAGATGCCTGTTATGTTTTGTTAATGTCTTGTTTTGTCAGCTAAACAGTCCAAAATCTAAATAAATTCAGTTTATTATCACGTATGACACAGAAAAGCTTTAAATTCTCACATTTGAGAAGCTGCAACAAAACAACAAAATGATTAAACATTATTTGATTATCAAAATAGTTAATAGCGATTAATCTTCTGATGATTTATTCATCGTCGCAGCTCTACTCTGCTGAAGGTTTTTGGGTGTCGCTGACTTCATTAACGAATAGACGCAGACAGAAACGAAACCAAAATACTTCAGCGACGAGGGTTTTCCTTCATTGTTGCTCACATTGCAGCACGCCACTCTCAGGCTTCCGTACCTCTGCTCTCCACTCTCCAGATAGACAGATATTGAAGTCTTTCAAGAATTGATTAGCACTGCCAAAGTTGTCATTTCTTTAGTAAGTAAAACTAGACGAAAGTTATATTTTCATTTGAAGCTGAAAACAAAGAGTTGATGCACCAACTCTATGGATTCTGTTCATGGAAGAGAAAACAGATGTGACTCCGCTGATAATTCATTTTGAATTAGTTTGACTCAACTGTGAACAACTTTTAAACAAGACCTTTATGTCTTCTAATGTTTCTTCTTTGTGTGTGTGTTTTATTGAAGGAGACATATTTCGGCGTGTACTTCATGTCCTCCACCGAGCTGCTGCAGAACACTTCGGTCTTGGCTGTTCTGCTCTTCCTGGCTTTAGTCCTGCAGAGGACCTTCCTGCAGGCCTCCTACTACGTCACCATAGAAACAGGCATCAACCTGCGGGGAGCCCTGCTGGTGAGCGTTGCATGGAAAATTAAGTTTACTGACATGTTGCTTTGAACACGTCTACGTGATTGATCTCCCGAACGCCTCAGAGACCGAGACTGCTCGCTGATAGAGGAGCTTCTGTTGTTCTCATACGAACGTCTCCCGTCCTGATTTAACAGAAAATCGATTGAAATGCTTAGAGAACAGACAGTTCAAGGCTGCACGGAGGGTTTTATAGCACATAAAATATGAAATAAAATATGTAAACTGATTTTTATGGTCTGTTTTGTACACAAACAGAAAGGCAATAAAAGAAAAAATCCCAGATGGTTTAAGTAAATGTTATCAAAACATTCAGTGCGTATTTCTGCATAATTAATTTGTATCATAAATTCCTTTTACTCAGTGGACAAAAGAGGCTCTGGCATTTAGACCATTAGACTATCTAACTCCAGGATGCTTCTACTACTGAATATATTCATGAAAACCTGCATGTAATGACTCTGCATTAGCATCAGCTAGCGTCTCACACGGATATATCTCAATCAAACAAAGATACGATTATATTAAAAATCAAATAGTACTTTTTGACTGAAATGTTACAGAATATCTGAATCTATCAAGTACTGTAAGTTGGTACCAAATGGTCAGATGTATGCTCTTCTTTACTGATTCTTTTCTAAATTTAAGTTATAATTTTGCGAATTTTAGACTTTTTATTGAGGCAATTTATTTAGTTTTTGCGCAGTTTATAAAAATATTTTGATATTTCTTGTCCCGTATCAAGTATTATATTGTATTCATGTTTTCTTTTTAATTAACCAGGCGATGATTTACAACAAAATCCTGCGTCTGTCCACCTCCAACATGTCTATGGGGGAGATGACACTGGGACAGATCAACAACCTGGTTGCCATAGAGACCAACCAGCTCATGTGGTTCCTCTTTCTCTGCCCCAACCTGTGGGCCATGCCTGTACAGGTAGGAAAAAAACTCCATAAATATCTGTTCATCCTGTATAATACACAGTAATGGTGATTTTTTAAATTTTTCATTCCTCTTCTTCTTTGCAGATTGTGATGGGAGTGATTCTGCTCTACTATTTATTAGGCTCGAGCGCTTTAGTTGGAGCGTCTGTCATAGTTCTTCTGGCTCCGGTCCAATACCGCATAGCAACGAAGCTGGCAGACACACAGAAAAGCACACTAGTAAGCAGCAGCATGCTTATATAATTGTTTTGTTTTTGGAGTAAAGCACATGGCCAGAAGAAGTGAACTTGATGTGTATGAGATGTGATATATCAACAGAGTCGTCTCTTGTAGGAACACTCCACCGATCGTCTGAAAAAGACCACGGAGATCTTGAAGGGGATAAAGTTACTAAAGCTTTACGCCTGGGAGAATATCTTCTGTGACAGCGTGGAGGAGACCAGAGGCAAAGAGCTCACCAGCCTTAAGACGTTCGCTTTCTATACATCGATGTCAAGTAAGATGAAAAACGTGTCCATGACCTCGTTTTAATTTGTGTTAATTTGTGCGTGATTGCAGGAAACAATCCGCTCAGTGTTTATCCAAGTTGATAAAAAAGAAAAAGTGAAAGACATGACTGGTTTTGGTTTGCACATTACACAATTCTCCTCTCATGTGCATGAAATACTCTGCATATGTTCAGTATCAACACAACACCAGCCTTAATGTTTGATTATTTTATGTAGGAAATGAGCGATCGTTCATATCATGACGGCAGGATTTGGCAGAAAGATAAATCTGCTGTTGGCTCGCTTTCTCTCACGATCGCAATATCACATTCTCATAATATTGTACTTTATCTTTCAACTCATATGACTCTTTCCTGCTTGCAGTTTTCATGAACGCTGCTATCCCCATCGCGGCCGTACTTTCGGTAAGACAGTTTTGATGTATGTGATGCATTGTGTGTGTGTGTGTGTGTGTGTATAATCAGGTGATGAAATGCAAAAATGTTTTTTCCCTTGTAGACATTTGTGACGCATCACTTCATCAATAAAAGTGGTCCGAGTCCTTCGGAGGCTTTTGCTGCTCTGGCGTTGTTCCACATCCTGGTCACACCTCTATTCCTGCTCTCTACTGTCGTCAGATTCGCCGTCAAGGCTTTAGTCAGGTGAGTCTGTGTGTGATTATGGAAGTTTTCAAGGTGAAAAGATTGAAAAAAAAACCTCCCCAGTGCTTTCTTTTCTTCTTTGTTAGCTCATAAAATGATTGGCAGGTTTGCTCTTTCGCTGTCCTCGGTGGCAGCATGAGTCATCAATAATTAAAATGTTTGATAGAAGCGTGTGGTGTGATGGTAGTTTTCTCTGTACAGAGCACCTTCTCAGATATTCTGGACACAGTTTTGGATTTAGCTCAGTATACAGAAACAGTATACACACACAAGTTTATGCCAGAATTCGATTTGGGGCCACTAGTGTCAACCAATAGTATCAAATAGAGGTTGGATGGTGGAAAATCTATCCCACTAAAGCCATTGTGGCCAGGAAATGTTTTTTATAGCCTTTGTATAAAATATGTGTGTATGAAAATGAAGCGAGGAACAAGGCAAGACTTCAGATAAGATGACTGCACTGATACTGCACATCCTCGCTGAGCCGTTAATCTGCAGCCGAAGCTAATTCGAGCCGTTTCTTGAGTCGTATTCAGTGGATTGACTATATTTTGTTACTGGTAAGAAGGGGAGAGAAGGAGATGCGGACATGACTAAACAAGGAAGACAAACAGGAGATGCTGTGTAACAAAATTGGATGCGGTTCCAGTGGTAAATCTAATTAAAGGAACACGAAGGAAACCTGAGAGCAGTGAAGGAGAAACGCTAAACTCCTGAGAGATTACTGGAATCGGTGTGATCACAATCACACTTGTTTGTGTTTGACTGTGTGTGTGTGTGTTCGTTCACAGTGTCCAGAAGCTTGGTGAGTTTCTCCAGAGTGACGAAATTGGAGACGACAGCTGGAGAAACGGAGACATGTCTGTTTCCCTGGAGGCCAGTAAAAAACACCTGGGGGCGGTGAGTATTACTGATACAAGATCAATCAGCGAAACTGATAACTGAGCACAGACAAAAGTCTCAGTCAGGCAAGATTTTTAAGGAAAACTACTTGTTTTTCACCATTTTCTTCAGCCTGGATAAAATATCTTAAAATTCGGTCATCGTTCTCATGGGTAATGATAACATTTGCATACAAATTTGACAATGCTAGAGGCTTAGGGTGACTAATACATACAGTCTGACATGTTTTTAAATAGGATCCAGTTTAGCAAAATGTATTACTTGAGGTGAAATCACCCAAATATAATATATAAAATATATATGCACAGCTACAGTACATACAGTAACTGGAAGTTTAGCTCTGCTGTGGATAATTTTGGTGCTAACAATGAAAATAAGACCCAGATGGGGGAAAAAAAAGTTAATTTTCCTTTAATGTATTATTTAATTTCTGTATCCAAATTGTACAATATGGTTACGATTGGATTTTCTTCCCCTTCGTGTGTTCTCAATTGACGTCTGAAGCACATGCAGTTTTTTTTCAGACTTCATGTTAAGTGACAACAGATTAATGAAGAGCTTCAAACAATAATAATAAAAAAAAAAAAATCCAAACATTTATTCTGTATTTAAAACAAACGGTGTTAACAAAACGTGCTGTAGGTGCCAAGAAATCGCTTTCATGTGCCGAGTTTAACAGCCAGTGTTTCCATATGGTTGGATCAATGAGGTGTGCCAGATGACACGGCGCACACACATTCCTTCCATGTTACTCCAGGTGGACATTTGTCCTTTTCTATTTTAGTGACAGGTCCGTTTAACAGGGTGTTCAGGCTCGTTGTATAACTTCAGCCACGAATCCTGCTGGGACGAGATCCTCCGAGGAGTATTTAGACAGTGACGTGCCATCATAAGAGCTCATAAGAATGAATTTTGGGAAATAAGGAAAAGAAAATGCTCTCAATATTATTTGAAA
This sequence comes from Thunnus maccoyii, assembly GCF_910596095.1. Lineage (NCBI taxonomy): Eukaryota > Metazoa > Chordata > Actinopteri > Scombriformes > Scombridae > Thunnus > Thunnus maccoyii. Next base: position 21,410,090 of record NC_056555.1, on the reverse strand, counting down.
TTTCTTGACAGAGGCTTATCTATGATTTGAGTTATAAAAACCTCAGACAGAATGTTTATGGTCTAATATTTTTCCTCATCTATTGGGCAATAAATTATCTGTTATTTGTGGTCTAGTAAAAGAAAAAAAACATCTTTTAATCTTGCAACTCTCTGAACAATTGAAATACACTGATGTCAACCCAAAAGCCAACTGGATGTATCTAATCTGAATCAAAAAGCGTTCAACTGTCACCATATTTCACTTGGATCTGCTTGGCTCTAGGGATGGCAATGTCAGTTAGTCCATCACTTTTCTCCAGACTGAAATATCTCAAAGCTATTAGGCAGATTGCCATGACATTTTATACAGACATTCATGGTCCCCAGAGGATGAATCCCACTGACCTTGGTGATTTACTGACTTTCCCCCCTAGTAACCCATGAGGTCGACATTTGCGGTTCAGGGTGGAAGATCTTGACAACTATTAGATGGACTGACATGAAATATGCTACAGATATTCAAGGTCCCCAGAGGAAACATTTGAATGACTTTGGTGATCCTCTGACTTCTTCTCTTGTGGTGAAATATCTCAACATCAAATTAACTGGCAGCGGATTAGTGAATTATTAGCTTATTTCGACAACAACTCAGAACAAAACGAGACTTATCTTTGAACGAGAGTTGGTTAGACGCAATAACAAACAGACCGGATCAAGCAAAAGATAAAGAAAAATGTTTTATTTCTCTTAATGGTACTTTCCATAATGTTGTCAGACACTTATAATAACAATACGAGTCTGTCAGTGGCGCTATCGCCCAGTCGGATTACATCACAGCCCGTTTCGCTGCAGTGCTCTCGCTCAATAGTGGACCAATTTCAAAAAATGGTGTCCCCATTAGTCAGTTAGACAAAAAGATGGATAAATATGGTCCAAGTTGAAAAATATCAAAGTTTCCCTTTAATACTGTAGCACTTTGAGTTTCACTGTGAATGAAAAGTGCAGTAAAATTAAACGTATTATTATCTTGTTGAGGACGTTTCACAGAATTAACCCTTTCATGCATAGCGGTCACTACAGTGGACAGCTATTCAAAAGCCGTTTTCTTATATGTGCATGGGGTTTTAATGGTGTAGTTGCACATCAGCCGACACAGCGGACTCTAGTGTGTCATCCCATACACTGCCATCCATTGGCCAGCCTTTGTAAGTGCAACACAAATTTCTTAAAACCAAGATGGCCGCCTGCAGCCTGGAAATACTCGTCAATTCAGGAATATCTTGCCAATCCTTCTATAGTAATAGACCCTTGCAGGTAAATAAAATTTTGTAACATCATGTAATAACTAAGGAGTAATACAATTGTTAAAAAATTCCAAGTGTTGATTTTATGTTGGGAGAAAATGACAATTAATCATCCGTCCACTAAGTTGGACAAACTCTTTGCAAAAGGCGTGTTTAAAAAAAAATGAAGTTCAAATATTTTTTTCATGCCTAAAGAAGAATAAAAACACCTTGCATGTTTAATTCATCATTTAAAAATGTTTTTCTTCCAGCTACAATCAATGTGAGCTTAGAGTTTGATATAAAGTGACATGTAGAATTGTTCCTTTACTCAAATCTTATGTCAAGTTATTTCCACAGTACTAATCATCAAGTTAATTTCACTGTGGAGGGGAGGGGGGGGGGGGGGGGGGTTATAGAGCATCACCACCCAGTAAACTGCAGCCCAGACTTTAATCTTGTGGCTGTCTGAGGTTTCAGGCAACCGAGTCACATGGTGACTATTATGTTGCAGTGGGATTATCACAATTTGTGTCTAAAATGGACAGTCAGGCCACAGGGCAGAGTGATTCATGAGTCTCCTCTGTAGTTAGAAGTTAAATGTTTTTTTAAATAGGAGACACAATGTCACAACACTGCAAAACTGATTTTTAAAAGTATTTTTTTTAAACATGCATCAGGCAGTAACTGAATCCAACAGTGTTCATGTTTTCTGTCTCTGTTTTCTGTCGTCACTTTCATTATTTGATTATTTCTACTTAATGTGAAATCCCCATTTGCAGCCATTCTGTAGCAGCTGCATTATGAAGCCATTATATTGTGGTAATTACAAGATTCTCATTTTTTAAAAACAAATTGTAGCAGGGTAAGTGGGTGTTAAGTGACACTGCTTTGTTTTTATTGCACTCAACTTCCCAGAACATTGTTTGTTAATTATTTGTGTCGTTATTAGCATGAATTCTCTGTAAGTCTGTGCAGCGATAGATGCTTCCGCCAATTACCCAATCTGTGCATTTATCCCAAACCAAAGCTAAACTTCTCAAAACAGAGAAGAGAAGCTTTCATGAGCAAGATATATTATTGAATCACTATTGTGTTTAATAAATTGTATTTTTGAGTTATATCATATCAATATTAATGGTCTCCTGTGAGATGAAAATGTTCCTTACCAGCACTTTGGTAATTGAGAAGGTATCTTGAAAAGTGATACGCAGATTTTAATCAAATTTGTTAGACATTTGTAGTCCTTATTAGTTCCTAATTTATTCATTTTTATTAAATCTTTATTTAATCAGAGAGTCTCACTGAGATTAGAGACCTGAGAACAATGAAACATGAACAACACAACTACACAAGAATTAATTAGAACAGTGACGAGAGTTATAAAAACATCAAATAACAAAACTTTAAAATCTCCAAGAGGAATGAAAGACGAAGACGTTTGAGGGCAGGTTGAAGTTCATGTCATTTGAAAGGTGCGTAGTACCTGAAACCAGTTCTGCCGACATAAGTTACTGGATTGTGTAGATTGAAATGAGAGAAGAGATGTGAGCTTTATAGATGAATATCATGAGATGGTTATTTCTTCTTGTCCGTAAGAAAGTTCACTACAAAGAACAATGAATACCAAACATGTCATGATAATAAATTGTAATGCACTATGATGAACAGGGGTTAACTGCTGGAGGGATGACGGGGCAGTGTGAACATGTTCATCCAGATGTTTCCTCTACAGTAGTTTCACTTTCAGGCCAGTTTTTTTCACTTGCACATAAGAAATGACGGAGGATGAATGCTTTATAATTTGATTGACTCTATAGCCATTACAGCTGGTTAGACTTTAACAAAAGCACAATCATCAACATGTTCATATTATTGAAGACAACAACAAAGATACAGCGATTCTTCTCGGTTATCCAAGTCATATCATATAGAAGTGTTAAGTCAAATGCAGTTGTTTTGCCTCATCAACTGAGCGCTTCTAGATGTTCTTGGTGATATTGGTGCAAATATCTGTCAACAGTTCACAGTGCAAACTAAAGCCCGTGATACAAAGACAACAGGACTTCACATGAAGTACAAAGACGCTGATGTATAGTGTGTGTTTGTGTGGCTGGGGACTGGATAGATGGTCAGATAGAGGGATAGCAGGATGATGTGGTAGAAGTGGTATTAAAGCCTTTGGGGCAACATCCTCTGAGCTGAGATCCGGGGGAGCCCTTCATGTCTTCTTCTCCCCAAGGAACAAAGCGGATGGAGGAAAGCCTAAGTTTATTAGTTAATGCTAACTTTAAATCTCTCCCTTTCACTCCCCTCTCTCTATTGTCCCTTCAATACCCCCCCCCCCAAGACGAAAGCCATCAACAGGAAGCAGCCCATGCGCTACCAGATGGACAACTACGAGCAGCCGACCAGGCGACAGATGAGACCCACAGAGACGGAGGATGTGGCTGTAAAGGTCAGGGTCAAATTCACAGTTTTTGGGGGGACGGTTAAAGCAGGGTAAGGTTAGCAAAACAGTATGAAGTCTCAAAGGACAGAACTGCCAATGTCCAGTGTTAAAGGTCCAGAAGATATATGATTTTAGACTAAATATAGAGCGTAGTGACATATCAATTATAGGGCTTGTGTCATACTGGAGAACTGTCAATGAACTTGGCTGGTTTTGGCAGGACTGACTGTAGTCTCGGAGCAATGCAGAGGTCGTACAGAATGAAGGACTTTACGATAGAAATGTGTGTTCCTTCATGGAGGGTGCGATGTGTGAAATGTCATGAAAATAAAAACATTAATTATATTATTAAAATAAATCAGGCTAGTTCATGCAGAGTAACATTTATAAAATAATTATAAACTTAAATGAAACAATTATGGAACTTGAACTTGACTAGTTTGACTTGACTTGTTTTCACTCTCAGAGATGTTCATGCCTTGTCCTTTCTTCATCCAGACACACAGGAGATGTGATCATATACAGCGAAACAAAAGGTTAAACACTAATTTAACATGTCACAATTAAATCCCCCAATACTCCTTTCAGTACTGTGGATAGCGCCACTCGGCCAATGTGCCAATACACTTTATGTCATTCTTGCAAGTCGCTGTTTAATTAATCTGTATGAGCAGCGTGCAGCAAACTTTGAACAGAAAATAATCACAACATGCAATAGACCAACATGCTGTCATCATAAAAGTAAATAAGCTACAGTATATGCCTAAGGTACTTGTCTGACTAAGACAACAGTTTGCTTTGATGACGGACTTCTGTCTTGTTTTTCTGTTTTCCTGCTGAGGGGTCATCTGCGGTGTATAGCCCCTCTTTTACCCACATCAATCTGAGCAGGGAATTAGGAAACCCCCGGTCAATTAAGTCAAGTCAATTTTATCTTTATAGGTCCAAATCACAACAGAAGTTTATCTCAGGGCACTAGAGCGGATCTAGACTGCACTCTTTAATTTACAGAGACCCAACATTCCCCCCAGTGAGCAGCAAAGAATAACTCCCCTTTAATGGGAAGAAACCTCAAGCAGAACCGGGCTCTAGGTGGAAGACTGGTTGAGTTTAGAGAGAAAGAAGAAGAGAGAGAGGGAGAAGAGGACAAAGAAGCACAGCAACAACAATAATAACAGTAACAACAATAATAATAATAGGAATATGACTAATAATAATACTAGTAGTAGCTGTGGTCACTTGTTAGACGAGAAAGCACAAAACTCCGGGGAAGAAGTCAAGTTAGTAACATGCTTTACTAACTCGGCATCTTCCAAGTTATAGGCCATGTGATGACACAGTAAATCACATCTAGGCTGCGTGATTTAAAGCCTGGATGCGGTGTCGTCCCTAGCGATGCTATTGAGCGCTGAGAGTAAAAGTCTATTTCTGATTTTAAAGTTGTTTGACTGTTCTCACATTGCAGCACTTTTTTAAATAGCCTATTTTTATTTTAGATATTTCATGTGGTCTATGGTTGAAGCAGCATAAATCACTATGAGGGGGATGAATTTTTGTCTCCATCGAGGATAAAAATAATTCAGCAGAGGCAGCGATATCTCCCTTCCAGCGAATCACACCCTGCCTTTATGACATGATGCTGCTGTTTTGTCAACATTTTTGGACGCATATCAGGTGGTTGTCGATGTCAGAGGCAGCCGATTGGTCTCCATGAAGACTTTAGAAGGAGAAGCAGCTTGTAAAGGCTGTCAGAAGAAGGTTGTCGTCTCGTGGTCAGACTAATTGAGGTCCAACTGAGACGCTGAGCAAGGTGGTTAAAGTCAGCGATGAACTCAGCTTTCCAGACTCCTGCTTGGCACTTTTACAGTCGTCTATTAGTGATGAAGTCTAATGAGACCTTTGAGGATAGATAAGTTTAGGTACAGAGGTGCAGGGTTGCCATTTTCATGGACATGGCGAGAGGGGAAATGAACAGAAATAGATAATTGTGAAGAAGAAGAAGAAAATAATACAAGAAACTAAAACTAAGATAGCTACATTTATGCAGTGAAGTCCTTTAAAAAAAACACAGATTTTCACTTGGATTTCTGTATTTTTATGCCTCCGTGCCGACGACAGCCAAAGCCGGAGGTATTATGTTTTCAGGTTGTCCGTCAGTCCGTCGTACTCTCATGAACGCGATATCTCAGGAACGCCATGAGGGAATTTCTTCAAATATCCACTTGGTTTCAAGGATAAACTGTTTTTGGTGGTCAACGGTCACTGTGACCTCACAAAACATGTTTTTGGCCATAACTCAAGAATTCATCCGCTAATTTTGACAAAGTGTCACATAAATGTCTAAGAGGATAAAATGATGACATTTTATATCCAAAAGGTCAAAGGTCAACTTCACTGTGACATCATAATGTTCTGCAAAAACACTTTTCTGGCCTTTATTCAACGCTATAACTCAGGAACAGAAGAGGAGATTGTGACCATATTTCACATTTGGTCAGATTTATTGTTTAGATCTTCTGTGTGTGAATCATCTACGTTTTATAATTTGTAGCTTCTTTGCAGCAGCATCCATATCTGAAGCATTGTCTGTTGTCATGGCTACAACTTTGTGTTCAATCAGAATCAACTTTATTGGCCAAACATGTGAACAAATACAAGAAAAATACACTTAATACCTTTTTATTAAATTCTATCAAAGTCTTCACTACAAAAACAGACATAGATGTAAACTGAGACGATATTTCTAGTTTCACCCGATTTACTGACAAATTTTTATTATTCAAAATAACCAAATTTATTTTTTTATGTCTTTTTTGAAAAGTAAAAGCCAAAAATAATGATCCCTGAATGTAAATTCAGTTTTCACCAGCAGTTAACACCTAGATTGTGGACAATATATTCAAAATATGCAGCTTAATCAGTAACATTGGCGACTACAGTCGTATTACAAAGTGGATCTGTACTGATATATCACTGCAGCTCATTTATTTTGCTCGTATTTATTTTAAAACGACTTGTTACATCAAGTGTTTCATTCATTAACATTCAGACACATGAGAGCTTCTCCTTAATACCAAGATTTATTGAACTCTATCAACAGCTGTTTCATATCTTCACTGTTTGTACATTCATGGCTCTTTTGTAGCTGCATGGAATCATACATGCAACTTGTGTTTGTTTGTTTGTGTGTGTGCGTGTGTATGTGTGTGTGTGTGTGCGTGTGTGTGTGTGTGTGTGTGTACTCTCTCCCTTCTCAGGAAGTGTAGGATTCACACGAGAATTCGTTGCCCCTTAAAGGGCCTTATGAATGAGTCCAACATTTTCTCAGCCCCTCTGTGAAGGCTGCTCTTCCTGTCTCATCCCTGCGGAGTGAAACTACCGACCAGACAGCGGTCCGCTAATTAAAGAGAGAGAGAGAGAAGATAGAGGCTTCTTCATACTATAGAAGGTCTTCATTGACCTGTCAGTGTAGGATTTTATCAGTTAACCAATTAAAGCATTTAATAAAACACTTTTCTTATGAATTATATGGGCAAAAGCATGTCATTTCAAAATCGTGGGCATTAAGTTGCCTCCTCTACTCTTTTCTCGAAGGCATCCTGCAAGATTTCGTAACCTGGTTGCAGGTATTTACTCCTGTTAAGCCGCAACAGCATTACCGAAGTCAACCACTAATGTTTTGATCATTCATTTATGGAGCTGGCTTTGTTTACATTGTCACGTTGACACTGGAACTGTTGCTACAAATTTGGAAGCACATCTGTTGTCTAAAATATCATTGTGTGCTGTAGCATTAAAGGCACCAGTATACTCAATCAGAACTGCTTGTCAGGTGGGCGAACAGCTTCTGAAATCCCCCCCCCCCCCCCACCCCAGTTTTTTCTCTAGCTCTGCTTTTTTTATTTGTTGCGCAACTATTTCTGCCGCTTTTCATGTGTATGACTCAGTATAGCACCATGTATGTCTTCCAGGAGTACAGGAAATGTGCACTGTTATCTCCATATTTGAACAATTATTGTTCATTTTCTCTCTCCTAACTGCCTAACTTTTCACTCTCCCTCTGAGTGTTGCCATTCGTAATGGCTATAAACACTTTTGCCGACACAGTTGGACAGCGTGTTATGGGAACTAGTTTAGCTTTTCTAATATTCTGTGATCCACACCAGGAAAAATAACCCAAGACCAATATGGACGGGGGTGACTACATACTTTTGACAATTATGTGCAGGTTTTTGCAATGGTCCAACACTTTTGTTTAAGACCAAACCCTTGGAAAAATAATGACATTCCCATCAGCCTCAGCTATACTTCCTGTTCCATGCTAATTATCAAATGTTAGCATGCTAACACACTTAGATAACGAACATTATACCTTCTAACCATCAGTCTGCAAGCAGGGCCACTGTGAGGACGTCGTCATGCTAGTTAGCTTAAAGCATTTGCATTTAATGGCTGTCAACTGTTAGCATTTTGGTAGTTTTGTTTGTATTAGTGATGAAAATATTGTAGCCTACTAATCAAGTGAATTGCTGAGATGTGGGAACACAACGACAGTCACAGTGTTGTAAAGAAACCAACAGTTTAGCCAGATTATCTAAAATATGTGAAGATGTTATCGAATCATTGAAATGTTGGTGATTAACCTCATTGCACAAAAAAATTGTCTGCACACAACTACAGTAAGTACGGTAGTTTAACCCGGAGGTCTGTTTGTATATCCTGATGGATGTTTACAACATCCAAAGAGGGTTGAATCGAGGGCAACTGGACTTGGTTTTAGATGCAGTCATACGAGGGGCTTGTTGGGGAGTCCCAGGTATTTAACTTCTGCAGGGTGAATAAATGCACCAGTGGTGTCAAGTGTGAACGACAGTTGTTGGAGTTGTCACCAATGAGGCCAAATGTGAATTGTTGTTAAGTCTCTTGGGAAGGGATGAAAGGACAGCATCGTAGTTGGCGGTTAAGTGGTTTGTAACCATCATAAGTGGTTTGGATGAGATGCAAAACATCTTCAAGAATCTACAACCAAGTCCAGTTTCCCTCGATTGAACCATGACCCTGATGACTGAGAATCTTTACAGACAGTTTGAGTAATGTGTGTTCCCAACCTGTCCGATCATCTGCCTGCTTGTGTTCCTTATTCTCAGCAATTCACACGACTAGTGAAATGTTAATGTTATGGCCAAAACTAGGAAAGCAACTGGAATTATCCTTTATGTGTGTGTCATTCCCCCTTTAATTAATATAAAGTTAATGTCTTTACTTTTCACAGCAGTAGTTTAAAAATATTTATATTTCATCTTTCATTTTCTGTGGTATTAAAAAGTAGTTTGTAGACACAAATGTTTAAGATCATTTCCTGCAGCGTTCTACATTTTGTATTAAATCATCTTTTTTCTTTTTTTTTTAAATTATACAGCAGTGACCCACATGTAACCCCACATTTCCTTATTTTAATAGAGTTTCACTCCCTCTCTTACATGTCTCCTCTCTGCTTCCGTTCTCTTTCCCTCCCCTTTTTGTCTTTTAGATAATATCTGACTTTGCTTTCCCTTTCTGTACCTCATCCTGCTTTTGACATGCTTCAGTTTTCTCTCAGTAGCCAAAACATTAATCTGATTTCCTGGTTTGTTTTCCTGATGAGTTTATTTAAGTATTATTGGAGAGGTGTGAGAGTTACATGTCATATTGATACAGTGATGCTCGTAACTGTGCTTTAACTTTACATTTTCTGATGTTCCTGTAACATTTGATGAGATACTTGACTAATTTTAACCTTACATCATCTCCTTCCCAAATGTCGAAACCACCAAAGGATTGAAATGAGTTTTTAGATCATCTTATTATAAAGAAAGAAATATGCTTTTATCTCCAAGATGCCTTTTGGGAGCTGTGTCATGGAGGAGAAGGGAACTGTGGAAGAAGGACTTGGGGGGATTGTTGGATAAAATAAACATAAAATAAACAAATGCTGTAAATGCAACAGATGGGAGTAATGTAAACAGAGTCCTAGTGGGAAGCAGCAGGCTGATAGATCAGGAAACAGGGATTAGATACGAAGGCCGGTTACACACTTCTCTGCTGTTGGATAATTATCTCTCTTCCTGGGACGTTTAGACTCAATGTAACTCACATGTGGACAATTTATAGTGCACAGCAAGCAAAGCTGGAACTTCTTACTGAAAATTTACACCCACAAATGGAAATTGAGGAAGAGAAAAGCTGGTTAACACGCTTGGTTTTGCAGGTAGCAGGTCAATTATTCCATACAAGCTGTGTCATTCTGGCCTCTCGAGTCAGTAGACAGAGTCAATTATTTGATGCAGCTTGTGTGGTTTTGAAGCTACTGTTCGGAATCGGTTATCGACGCTATTAGCTTAGCTGCCTCCGTGACACAGGTGACAGCTATGTTTTGGTTAAGTAGAAGTGTTATTATTCAGCAGACATTCATCGCACCATCTGACAAGCTTCATAAACCAAACTGAGGGAGTGTATCTGTTGTGTAAAAACAACGTTAAGTAAATCAAAAGGTGCCGTTTTTATTTATTGCAATTATTATTTAATTATTGGCAGGTTTAAAGGGTTTCTGTAGGTGTAGTCAAGTAGGAAGTGTCATCACATCAGAATTGGATAAAATGGCCCATATGCCATATTTGAAAAATAAACAAATAGATAGATACCTTGTTCCCCTGCTCATAAAAACAGACACGAGCACTGATCAGATCTTTGCAGCCTCAGAGAGAAAATAAATGAACGACAGCAGCTGCAGATCTTGTGTAATGACATTTTGTTTGTCAGCGTTCGCTGACATGAACTCTCCAGAGAAATGCGTCACAGGACGACTTTTGGTTTAGAGTCCCACATACCATGAGCACAGTATGTGTTCCTGCTTGTGCAATGTGCAATGCAGTTATCTCTCAGCAGTGTCCACTGCAATGAACTCACAATTAGGGTTTCTTAAACTCTGGGTCAGGAAATCAAATGGGGTCACATGCGTTACTCTGGTAGGTCCACACATGACAAGAAAACAGCACGTAGTCGTGTGTTACATAAGTGTGTTTTTTACTGCATGGCGAAGACAGAATGAATCTTTTTTTTTTATGACCTGTTATAAAACTTAATTTTTTATAGGTTTAATTTTGTGGGGAAAAAAACAAGCTGCTAACTTTGTCTTTTGTACTGATTTTTTTCTTTTCTGTGTTTCTGTTCAGGTGAGCAATGGATTCTTCACCTGGGGAAGCAACCTGTCGACGCTGTCTGACATCAACATCCGCATCCCCACAGGTACGGTGGGCATAATATGTCAAGTGTTTTTGAATGCAGATATGAATATCCCACTATCGGTGTCTTGTCTTTCTAGCTTCAACGATAAAAACAAGCATATGAGCAAATCAGACTTGTTGAAGACAATTAAAACACCATTGTCACACACATGATCCTCTTTGAATCCAACAATTAGCCTTAAAATACAAACAAAAATTAAAAATAAATAGGCAGATAACAGAAAGAGAAACAAAACTACACTATTACAAAAAAGATCAAGTTTGAGGTTGTAGACTGAATGAAACTCAATCAAAATACACAATAAAAATACTATCTTATGTAGAATAACGTCATTTCATTGCATTATAGTAGTAAACTTAATTAGTGATGAATAAGTGATCAGTTTTCAATCAGACACATTATTGTTTACTGAGACAACCATGTATTGTATCATCATTTCTCTTCTGAAAGAGAGAAAGTTTGTTTCACTGATCCACCATCTCCTCTCTGTATGGTATAAAATCCAAACTTTTGCCAAAATTGACAATAAAATATTTAAAAAATTCCCCTATTTTTTATGACAATTTCCTTAAAATAAAGACTAATAATAGGACCGAGGGTGACCGACTCTCTGCAACAACCTCCCTGAGGAGATCAGACTGACAAGCTCCTCTTTTAAATCCAGCTTTAAAACATCTTTTTATAAGTGAGCTTTTACATGGCTTGTGGTCTGAATTCACTTTCATCTTTTAAGTCACTTCTTAAAACCTATTTTATTAATTATTGATCATTTTAATTATTTTATATTTTGTTATTTCACTTATTTTACTCTTTGTCATATGTAGCTCCTTTTGCTTCTATATTTCCTTCCCAATGTTGTATAACTTTTAAACTGTTTTTAAATTGTTTGTACCATTGTTTGTCTACCATTTTTATTTAGTCTAGTAAAGCACTTTGAACCTTGAGATACTTGAACTCCTCTTGTTCACGAGTGAGCGTGAGGTTGACAGGTTGGATCGGTGGTGAAGAAAGAGCTGAGCCAGAAGGCGAAGCTCTCAATTTACCAGTCGGTCTACATCCCAACCTTCACTTATAGTTACAAGCTTTGGGTAGTGACTGAAAGACTAAGATCATGGATAGAAGCAGCCAAAATAAGTTTCCTCCGGAGAGTGTTGGCTCAGCCTTAGAGAGGAGTTCGGACATCCGGGGGAGGGGGTTCAGAGTAGAGTCGTTGCTCCTTCGCATCGAAAGGAGCCAACTGAGATGGTTTGGGCACCTGGTTAGGTTGCCTCCTGGACACCTCCCTTTGGAGGTGTTCCAGGCAACTGGTAGGAGACCCCGAGGCAGACCCAGAACATGCTGGAGGGACTACATATCTCTACTGGCCTGGGAACGCCTTGTTCCCAGGTGGAATTGGAAGGCGTTGCCGGGGTGAAGGATGTCTGGGTTTCCTTACTCTGATGCCACCGTGACCTGGTCCCAAAAAAATAGATGGATGGATGGAAGCATATTGTAAATAGGCAATAAACCAATTAATTTTTCACAATAGAGCCAAAATGATGTACAGTATTTTGCAGACATTGTAGGCCTTCAGGGGCTACAGCAATTCAGAGACCTCCAAACCAAATTTAACCTCCCAGGCGCCTCCTTCATCTATCTACAGTGATGCTCAACAATGAAAGGACATGGCACACCTTCAGATTGTCAACCTTTTAGCTAAAACTGAAGCTAAATCCAAAGGTGTAGTCTCTAGGATGTACAATATCCTGGTCAAAGCCTCCTACAAGGCCCCTCCCTTTAGATACACTGCGGAGGAAGGATGCCGCGTCATCCCAATTCCTAAACTGGAAAGTCATAAGGACCAACATATCCTTGACATCAAGAAACCCAAACCACCAGATGATGCACTATAAACTTATCCGCAGGGCTTATCTCTCTCCCTTAAGGCTCTGCCAGATGAAAACCAGAGCAGACCCCTACTGTTCTTTTCGTACCGATGACACCATTGGCACATTTATTCACATGGCTTGGGACTGCCCAGAGGTCAAAGGCTTTTGGGAAAATGTTTCTCTCTGTTCTCTCCGCTCCGTTGTATCACAAGAGACATTACTCCTTGGTGATACCTCAGCACTGGAGTCGAACATACAGAGCCGCCGGAAACCTCCGCATTCGTCATCAATAAGAGAATGACTGTTCTCGTACAGAAAAGCATCAAAATCCCAAAGTATTACTTGCCGGGCAGAGTTGCTGGAAAGAATCAAGCACTTCCTTGAAACTGCATGAATTACTGGAAGTTGTTTTGGATTGTTGCTGCATTTCTGTTTGTTGTATGGAAGTTGCTTGAATATGGACAAATGCATGTTAACATTGCCTATGATGTATCCACATGCATCAACAGTATGTATATCTGTGATACAGTGATATTTATAGATGTTTCCCTCAAATTTAAACCTCTTGCTTTTGCCTCTTACCATGAAATATGATTTCAGTGGCATGACAACAAGAGTCTCATGGATGAGGTCTGGGGAATGGCTGCAATATTCGTTTTTAAAACATTTCTTTTAGTAGTTTCCTTTGTTTTGTGTTGTTTTCTTTGCTTGTTTATGGGTGGAGCTGTGGGGGGGCTCTCTGTATACTGTTGCCTTGTACTAGTTTCATCTTTCCAGATCTTTATTTATACAATAAATAATTGATAACAAAAAAAAATCCCCCAACTTTTTCTCTTCTGATGTTAAAAGTAGAAACCTCCTATATGAGCACCACAGGGTGTCTTATGGGACAGGAAGTCCGGTAAAAATAATCTTTTTATTATCTTGATTGGAAGTCTAATATTGTTAACGGATTCTTGATGAAAGAGCGGTCAAGTTGTGCTCAGTATTTTGAAAACTAAACTACAAGTTCTTTAGTCAGTAACGTGAAAAGTGCAGTTCATTCTCACGCTGTGAGATCGCCGTTAAAATGTGAATGAAACATGTCGACGTGCTGCAAGAGTATTACAGCAGTGCTGCGATGTCACTGAAATACCAAGTGTCAGGAGACTAAGTCATGTTCGGGAAGCTGCCAACAAATGGACCGTGTTTGCATCTTTCCCCTGGGGAAGTGACTTGCTTGCTATCCCAGTCATGCTACTACTAAGACAAACTGGATTTGTTGTTCTGCCAACTGCTGGTGTAATGTTATTTAAAGTAACTGAAAAGAGTGTCTGGGTCTTTGTATGAGTCTGTGTTAGACGTTTTGCAGAGTTTAGTTCAGAGTAACTAAGTTAGACATGGAGAAGGTTCAGGGTTGACTTTTGGCATGTAGGGCTGATGGTTACATTTAGGGGATAAATTATGAGGATTTGTATTTGTGTATTTGCAGGTTTTGAGAGTCTATATTAAGGCTCTGTTTGAGCTTAACTTGAGTATGTGTTGAAGTTTTTTCACCTCATCTGTCAGACAGATTAGTGATGGTTGTGTTGTTGTAGGGTATCATTTCTGACCTGTGACTCCACTTTTAGGTCTCAAAATTCTCATGACCCCAGTGTGTATTTGTCAAGTTGTCAGTGTTACATTCCTGTGTATTTGAAAGCATGTATGCAGTATTTACAAATGCTGATACATTCTATTAAGTTTTTCAATTAAGACGCCAAATTTTAAAGGTTTGTGTGTGTCCATGCTCGTATTTCAGATTGAATTTCAGCTCCAACATGTATGGATTTATTTGAGAAGCTGACATTTCGAGTGAAGAACTAGTAAGGTAGTGAAATCTAGTAGGGATATGCAGAGATCCCAGTATTTGTATTTGTATCTGTATTTGTTGAGGCAGCAAAAATTATTTGTATCTGTATTTGTATTCGAATAAAAGTGGAAAGAGGCTTAAAAATCCTGTTTTTGTTTTTATTACACTTTTAATTTTAGAAAATTATTATGATTACTTATTTATACACCCATAACGGAACTTCAAAGGTGATTATTGCTTTTCACTTTTCATTTATTGCCTAGTTTTTACAACCTAACTTTGTGGTTGGAGAAGGGGAACAACAGTTCATGGAGAGTCTTTAAGAGCACTTTACTTGTTTACATGTCAGTAGCTCAACTTTATCTCTGGGGAACACCCCCAACAAATAATAAATAACCATTTGTGCTTTGCCGAATAATGAATTTGTATTCGGGCACACCCCTAAAATCTAGTTTGTCACATGGTTTGTTAATGTAGCATCGGAAGTCTCCCGAGGGAGGGGTTTCCAAGAGCTGGCCAATCAGAACAGAGTGGGCTCATCAGGAGGCGGGCCTTAAAGAGACAGGAGCTAAAACTGCCTGTTTCAGACAGAGGCTGAACTGAGGGGCTGCATAAAGGACCAGTATAAGATAAATAATGAGTTTTTTTTAACTGTAAATCATGCAAAGATATTCCAGTAGAGCCCCAGAATAAAAATATAGACTTGGAAATGTGCATGACATGTCTCCTTTAACATATTGTATCAGTCTTAGCTATCTACGACCCCATCTCCCAACCCCAAAGTTGAGAAACCCTGACATATAGTGTGTCTGTCAGTGACAATTTATGTTTTCAATCTAATCCAAATGTCTCATAATAGATTCAGACATCTTTTTCATTATATTAGACATAGACAACACCAACATGACCCAATCTCAACCTTTTCTGTCTGCTCAGGTCAGCTGACAATGATCGTGGGCCAGGTGGGTTGTGGGAAATCTTCCCTGCTACTGGCCATGCTGGGCGAGATGCAGAGCATCGATGGAAGAGTCCACTGGAGCGAGTAAGACAACACTGTACAGAACACAAAACATATAACATGTCAATTATGTTTTTGTTTTTTTTATTCATGTTTTGTGCAGTTATTTGTTTAGATATTGTTTATATTAAAATATGCACATGGAGTTTAAAAAATATATATGTTTTTACGATCATGGAGGCAGGCACAGCTGTTTAACGGCAGGGTCGTGGCCCTCGTGGGCCCTCTGTGATGCTGATGCTGCTCAGGATCCATCCATCCATCCCTTTGTGAGCCTGTTGATGGTACTGGAGTGAAAGAAAAAGAAACAAACAAATAGAAACGGCAGATTAACATCCTAAACAAAAGTCCTTCATCCATGTCGATTTCAAAGCTTTTCCAGAAACAATCCATCTTATAAACGGCTCTGTGCCTTTTCATGTCGGTAGCCGTTCTAATGCTAATCACATCCATTAATAATGTAGGCTGAAACCTTTTATTTTTCCTGAATATGTGGGTGGACTCATTACTTCTCATTACTAACAGTTTTCCGTTACGATATATGTGTTTTCAGTGATCTTTTCACGTCTTTCCCTTCTCTGTGTGCCACTTTTTCTCTTTTTCTTGCTTTCAAATGTCACAAGACACCTGCAGGTCCCTGTGAACTAAAATTTGTTTTTTAACCAACTAATTTTAAGTAAAAAAGTCTACTTGGATATTTTTACTTTATTGTTATTTCTGTTTTAGTTTGATGTTTACAAGGAAACACTTTACCACACACATGTTTGATTGTATACAGTATGATTTTTATATTTCTCCGTAATTTCTAAACTATGGACAAATATTATAAACTGTATACATTATGATGTTAATATTATCTTGTTTATTCACAGAGTAAAAAGCTCGAGAAATACAGTCCGACAGGAACAAATTATCCGTCCATTAGCATCAAGTGTCCAGGAACAAATTTCAGTATGATTTAATTTTCTGCTCTGATGGTTATAACAGAATTAAATGACCGTTTGGGTTATTTAATCAATTCGCTTCTGCACAGAAAAGGTTTTCATTTGTAAAATGAATGAAAAAAAAAAATCAGTCATAGTCATATTTCATAGCTTTTGAAAGGGATGTGTTCTCACTCTGAATGTATCTATAAGATGTGAGGATATTGAATAATACTAAAGAGGCTTGTCTGTCTCCATCGCAGCAGACGAGTTTACCATCATCTCGCACAAAAGCACAAAATTACAGCTTGTTTAAGACACTGAGTTAAAATTTTGGAGAATACTGACTTAGCAATAATTAGAAGATATGACAAAAAAAACTCACAAGTCTGATGGATAACAATGAGACATCTAAATGACTGTCATTTTGACTGCTGCAGCTTTAGTTTGATTTGATTGGCGTTTATTTAGCCTCAAATTGAATCGTTATGCATTAAAATCTATATTGTTGAATTTGACTCGTCACTAGGCATTTATTTACCTTTACACTCTATGACAAGCCAATTACAAATTGTTATTAGAAGTCAATACAAACAGTCTAAAACGTCCTCTGTGCTTCCATTCACAGATATAAAATGTAAAAGTTTGGTGTCCTCATGGCTTAGGGGTCAGCAGGGGTAAGCAGGGGTCAGCAGGGCTCAGCAGTTTTTTCAGGATTTTTCATTGCGGGGCCGTTAACCAGTGCAGTGGAAAGGCAGGCTTTGATATTTAGTTTATTTCTTTTAATTCATTTAAGAATAACATAGATTTATAACACTGTTAAGGACTATCTGAGGTGGGAAAATGGCATCAACACACCATTTCTGTTAGATTTGTGTTTGTGAAGAACAAATCTGTTATAGTTGGACTTCACACCTCAAACTTTAACCTCTGGGAGGTTTATAAGACTTAATTTTCAGCACCATTAACTGTTCAAATAGCATGGCGCAACCATAGTTTTAATGCCTCTTCTCGTGTAGGGGCGATATTAGACGTATATAACGGTTTTAATGTAAACTATGAAAGTCAAAACTCTCATCAGGGGGCCAAGTATTTTTTCTGCAGAGCCCACAGGCCGCTCTTTGACTACTGTTGTGGAAACTCTCATCGTTGCTAAAGAACCACACAGAGAAATAAAGAAAGCATTAAACATTGCTACAGTTGTAGACACTACAATCCATCACACCATCAGTAACAATTATACAAATGTCCAAACACAAAATAAAAGTACGATCATCTTGTATTTTTGGAGAGAGATCTGTGAACACAAACCAAACAGCTTTAAATATCTCCAGAAGGTCCCTAAATGGACACTTCCTCAAACTGTTACACCTCCTTATAAACAAGTAATGATCCAACAGAGACCTCATGGTCAATCAATCACTTCAAACAAACACATCCTTCAACTTTAGCTTGTCTGGGTACCTCATGATCCACACAGGTTATAAAACAGTAGGCTTAAGACAAAGATATCTCCAGTTGACCCCAGAGGTCAGCGAACAACCCTCAGATAGAAACAAGTTCACTAGTTCAACTAGGTGTAGGATTTCTTCACCAACATGTATATCAGAATGACATTACATCACATTCAGTTGAAAACATTTGTAACATATATACAAAAGATTTATAAAATGATAACCTATTATTTAATTTTCTCTCACACTAAAACTTGCTTAGGCATTGAGACGTCCTTCTCAACATCTCGGTTTTGGGACCTTCGTCGCATCTTTTCTCTTCCTCATATCACGTCTTCTCTCGTAATGGTGCTATCTAATATAAAGATAATGAAAATACAGTAAAAGGTACAACTGTAAACATCATGGAGGACCCTCTTCTATAGTTACATGCAGGATGGAAGGACTTCTGTGATAGTTTCCACTGTATCTTGTCACGTTACAGGAATAAAACATCGACGTCTTACGATAACAACAAAGCATCAAAACTGCTACTTTGCTGCCACTTTTGGTGGATTAAAACAATACAGCTGTTTCCCGTTAACGTCTCTTTAAAGAGAATTTTGCTCAATAGATTCCCATTTTTAATTAGTTAAGAAGCTAATAAGCAGATAGCATTATTTTCCAGTTTGTAGTTTTATATTTTAAACCTTTTTTTTTTGCCTGTAATACTATTTGAAGGCCACGTAAGCCTCAAAATGTAGCTGAATGTTATTCTGAGGATTACAAACTTGTTAAAGGTGATATAGAGTGACGCGTTTTACAGTGTGACATCAAACTATAAGGCAAAGACACATTGTAATCTTACAGAGCGTCTATCTACGCCGCTTTATCTGCAATTTACAGACTGAAGATGCAGATCATAAGAGAATAGCTGCACACTAACCTTTGCCTTGTGTGTGTGTGTGTGTAAATGTGTATATATGGGTAAGTGCACATTTCTGTTTATGTAATTGCACATATACATGGATATGTGTGTGTTTGATTATGTGTGTGTGTGTGTGTGGTTTCTGTCTCTTTACCTCCTGCCTTCTTGCCACATCAGGCTGCCTGATTGTGAGCGGGTCCACGAGGGGAACTTCAGGTACTTTCTGTTCTCTGGTCCTTTCCTTTCTAAAACATCATCATTTACACACAGTATAAACATTGATTTTATTTTTAGCGACTTAGCAGATTTCTCTCATCCACAGTTTTTGATATCAAGTTTAACTAACGTAAACTCCTGTATTGCCAACAGTAAAATGCAGCAAAAAAAAGGCCCTGAACAGATGGAAAGTGTCAGAAACTAACATCAACAGATTCACTTATTGTTCTCAGTGACTACTGGTGAAGTTTTGCACTCAGCTTAGTTCAATTACAGAGTCTTAAAACACAGAAGAAGAAGTACAAGATGATTTTGTTGCTACTCCTCCTGTGTTGACATGTCAGATAACCCCGTTTGCTTGGATCTCTAGAGACGCTCTCCATCTGTTGCGGGCTGCAATATTTATTCAAGACGTATCAACAGTCGCGAATACACCCAGAATCAGACCCAGAAGTCGAGCCAGTAAGTGATGAGAACATAAACATGTAGAGTACGTCATATTTAGTTCACCAGACACATATTATCCATACTAATACTATGAGCAAACACAATGTGGAGGGACAGGAGGCCTTTTGTAAACTATATTTCAGTAAACAATAGCATAACTACGAAAGTGGCTCTCAATCATTTTGACTTATAACCCAAAGAAAATGAAGCACTGTCTACTTGTGACTCCTTGTCACAGGTTTTCCCATCAGTGTGGGCAAAATGATAAATTAAATAAATAAATTAAATTTTCTAGTGCAGGTTGTTTCATTTGAAGGGTTATTAGAGGACTTAAGTATTTCAAAAAGTAGAAGCAAAAAGTAGAGAAAATTAAGAAGCACATTAACATAATATATATTTTTTTGCTAGCATATGTCTTTAATCATCTCAGATTTATGTTGTAATCCCCCCGAGGGGTTTGACATTTACACTGGAAACCACTGACTTAGACAAACTCTGACTTTTTCATGACTGTATTCAAAAAGGTCAAAGGACCATTTCCTTTACCGGCTTGTGCACAAACAACCTGAGGACTCTGTAGTACAGTAAACATATGTGTATATTATTTCAACAGTTAAATTATTATAGTTTTTCCACATGTAATACAGTCATTTGAATAAAACGAGTACACGTAACCTTTACTTCTTAAAAACTTTCACTTTTCAGCCACATTTATTCCACTGTCAGACGTCTTTTTACCTGCAAATCACCAAATTGATACATCGGCTTCCCATCAGGCTTAATTATAAGGCTCTTGTTTTTTACATATAGAGCCCTGCAAGATCAGGCACCTGTGCGCATCCTTATATCTCCAGCAGGTCACTGAGGTCTTCTGACCAGGGTTTACTGGTTGTCTCGCTCTCGACTTAAAACAAAAGGTGATCGTTCCTTTGAAGCTCCGACACTGTGAACAATCTTCCACTAGACGTACGATCTGCTGTCTCTCTGTAGACCTTTAAAAAGCAGCTCAAGACTCGCTTAGTGCTGTCGAGTGTTTGTAATTCTGTGTGTTTTTAATATCTCTTGTTGCGTAAGTTTTATTGTTTGTGTTTTACTGTTTTATTTTTAACACTTTTACTTAAGTGAAGCACTTTGTGACCGTGCTCTGTAACTTTATTTACTTACTACGACCCTAAAGGTCATTAAAAGGCCATAGACTGTATAAAAATATGGACATGGTTACCATGACGTCACTCGTCGGTTTCTGAAGGGCAGTTTTGAAGCTCAAAGTGAGCCGCTCCGGCCGTTGCCATCTTGGCAGTGCATGACTCTGCCTAACTCCCAGCCAATCAAAAATGGGCAAAGAGGCGGGCCGAATGGCTGAAACAAGCTACCTAGCGGCTGGCGGACCTGTCACTCAAAGCAGCCATGTCCTTCATTATGCATAACTTTACGGCTTAATAGAATTTAAATGGGTGAGTTATAAAAAAATTCACCCCCCGTACAGTTGTCATGAAAGGGGAAATTAGCTATAGAGACCAAAACCGTTTTTTGTACCAGGCTGTAAACATGTTTATTTCTGCTGTAAAGTTGGGCATTTTAACATGGGGGTCTATGGGGATTGACTCGCTTCTGGAGCCTCAAGTGGCCATTCAAGGAACTGCAGTTTTTGGCACTTCCGCATTGGCGCAATTCATTTTTCAGCTCTGGAGGTTGCCGCTTGGTAAACACCAGAGTTACACATTATATGTTTGCAAATTCAGCTAAAATCTACAGGTCTTACTTACATACTTTGTGCAGGGCCTCATTCTGTAAAAGTCCTTCTGAATATACTTAATCCTTGAACTCGGGGCATCATTATCACACACACACACACACACACCCTCGAGCGCATAAAATATTAGACCTCATTGTCAAAGAAGCCACAAAACCTAATTATCACAGACAGACAATGACTGCATCACTTACATGGCTCTTCTTTTCTGGGTGGGAAGGTTAATTTGATTAACAGTTGGCAGGCTAACATCATGTCTTCATTGTCTGAGGTTTGGCATGAAAACACGTCTGTCTCTTCTCTGTGTTATATCTTTCTCTTCCCCTTTTTCTCGTCTTCTTCTTTCTCTTTCTTTGTCCTTTTTCCGTCTTTTGTCGCATATTTTAACACTCTCTCACACACACACACACACACAGATGCTGTATATATGCACACAGTTTATTGCTTTAGGCTTATTCTAACACACTGACTGGTGGCT
Organism: Thunnus maccoyii; assembly: GCF_910596095.1. NCBI lineage: Eukaryota > Metazoa > Chordata > Actinopteri > Scombriformes > Scombridae > Thunnus > Thunnus maccoyii. The sequence goes on along the minus strand of NC_056555.1, from coordinate 21,388,195 downwards.
TTGACAGTTGGTCAGAGACAGAGGAGTCTGACGAAGACATCAGGAGGTATAGGTTCTTCTTCATGTGTCCTGCTTCCTGTTTCGGATCTGATGTGAACCCCACCCCTCTCTCATTCCTCTCTCTCCCTCTCCTACTCTCATCTGATTAATTTAACTTCATTTATCATCTTCATTTATCACAAGAAGAAAGTACTGTTTTATACTGCAGCCACTGTCCTTCATGAACACATACATAAACACCTTCAGGATTAATTGAAATTGTGCTGCATTAATACGTTTTTTCTACTCTTTCATATATTTTTTTGGTTAAATCACATCTTTAAGCTGCAAAGTTCAATCCATCGTTAAATATACGAAGCAGTCGGAGCAGCTTGATGATCGCATCTGGATCTAGCAGAGTCTAGTCAAACTTCTGCCAGTCCTGCCAAAGTCCTGCTTCTGTTATGCCGCCGCCGCAGCAGCAGCAGCAGCCTCGTGTTTGTATGTGTGTGTTCAGAAACAACTGCATCGGCCTTTTAGAGCGTACTCTCTTCTGCTCATCCTGTCACTCTTTTTTTCTTCCATCGAGGTGATTGTTGGTTTTGTGCTACGGTATCTGGTCCTGCAGTGGTTTGTGCTTTAAATGCTGGGAGTCGTTGACTTAACTCGAAGATGCTATGCTGACATAGATCTTTTTTTTTTTTTTACGATATATCCCTCTTGTAGCTTGAATCAGACTGTTATCAAATTCCCTCAAACTAAAACCATTTGTGCCTTTATATTTAGTGTCTTAAAATTAGGGATGCACGATATTGGATTTTTTGCAGATATCCGATATGTCGATATTTCCAACTCATTGTGGCCAATTGCCGATATATGCACATATTTTTTTCCAGATGGCTGGGGAGACTATTATGCATGCAAGCATAGATTGTACTAAGTATGATCAAGAAAGACAATATGTGAAGGAAGAACTTAGGAAGACTAGAGTTCAGGAGCTCAGCATTAAAACTTTAATGAACCTGCCAAGTTGGTGGAGCAGTAGAGTTTTCTTTGAGTTTATTAGACAGACAGGATTAATGTGCAGGATTTAATCTCTGGTCCACACTCCGGAGCAGAAGGTGGCGGTAATGCACCGAATTCGCTGGTTGCCAACCGCCGTTATAAACCAAAAAGAGGAGAGATTTTTTTTTCCCCCAAACAGAGTGGTATATCCTGTCAGCCAAGGTGTTTCCTATCTCTGCAGCCGAACATAGCAGGACTTTTTTACCCTGATCAGCTGCGTCTTCCCACTTTAAGCTGAATAACAAACCGGGGCTCGGTGCTCCGGTTGGATCCACACGGAGAGCGTTAGCTGAGAGGCTAGCGGAGCGTTAGCAGCAGCATGACCGGAGGGAAGCACAGCCAGCTAGCCACCACTAGAAGAAGCAGTTGGTATGACGGGCAGCTGAGTGAAGTGCAGCCTGCGGAGGAAGCACCGGGACCGTCAGGGTGAAACAGTCCGTGGAGGGAAGCACAGTCAGGCGGCGGAGGAGAAGGCAACAAATCGGCCTCTCATAATCAGCAGAAAATGTTCATTTCGGCCGATGCCGATATTTCATTTTAGAGCTTATATCGGCCGATACCGATGACGTGCCGATAATATCGTGTATCCCTACTTAAAATAGTTTGTTGTGAGCATTGTACCACTATTTATATTGTTTAAGGCATTAATAAATATTTGTAGCGTCTAACGGAGGACTAAAGTATACCTTAATGCTGGTATTCTATATATACAGTATACAGCAGTCATATCAAACTGAGATAATACATTTTGTAGGTTTTATAAGAAAATAACCATCTCCTGTATATCAGAATTTTAGGAGTAATCAATGAAAAAGAGTTTATGCACTGAACTGTATGCTCCATATGCACATCCTTGTATTTCAGTATATTGTGTGTTTGTAATAATTTGCTCTAAAACATACATTACTAAGTATAACATTTCTCATTGAAGTGATTGGGCAGTAAATTCCAGATTAATGGGAAACTCTTGAGAAAAGAATACAAGATAGCATAAAACTATGTAAAAATATTGTATAATACTTTCAGAAGGACAATCTTAAAAAGTGTCACTACTAGGTTATTTTGTTTATGTGATTTTAAATATACTCTGTTCCTGAGTGTTGGAGCTAAACATGGTCAGACTCCCAGCAAAGTGTTGCAGTCGTTCTTGTCCTTGTTGATGTTTTTTTTTTATTTATGGTTGTGTTGCTTCAGCTGGTGTAAATATTAATTTTGTTGTTATTGATGTTGTTTATGACTTGCAGCTCATCATTAACCTGATCCATGATCCATAAACAGTATACCTCTCATATCATTTTTCATGTTGTGGTGGAGTTTGACAGCCTCCTTCTCTTCCTCCTCTTTTTTTTTTTTTTTTTTTCACGTTTGGCTGCCGCATTCATAAAGCTGATTAGAACAGGTCTACTGATCTGATATTAGCTTTCCTCCTCGTGTAGCTTCTCAGAAATGGAAATTATTATTCTGTCACTGCTTTGGTTGTAGTGAAAATATATACTTGGTTAGGAAAGACGGAGATCGATGAATGTGCTGAGAGATAAAATAGATGGAAAAAGTATTAACTTGTGTGCACAAAAAGTTTGTAGTTGTGTAGGAGAGATACAGCAGCATACTTGACCTGCATAACGGGCACAGATACAGCACATATTGATGGCCGAAGTGCAAAACCTCCAATCTGAAAAATGCACTTTTTTGAGAAAACTTGTTTAAAAGAACTTGTTTTCTTGCAGAATGCTATTTGTTAAGGATACCCAATACATAATACACTGTTTTTGGACTATATTACTATATTATGTGGTATTGTTTACGGTGCGTTTGTATGGTTATTACAGTATTGTTAACACATGATATAGTAATATAGTCCAAAAACAGTGTATTATGTATTGAGTATCCTTAACAAATAGCATTCTGCAAGAAAACAAGAAGTTTTTTTTTGTTTTCTCAAAAAAAGTGCATTTTTCAGATAGGAGGTTTTGCTCTTCAGCCATCGATATAGTAGAAATGATATGTAGAAATATAGATAGCTTCTTTAACATGTGTCCTTTGTTGGAAAATAGGAATCCTTGCTACTAATGAAAATAAAAAAACCTAAATTACTACTTGGCTTCATAACTTGCCATTGCTAATTTGTTGTTAAGATTTGTGTAGCTTGCAAAGCTCCAAAACAAATAAAGTGTCAATGGTGTATTTATTAAATTAACTACCTAGAAAACTAAGTTAACAAACATTATTACTGTAAAGAATCAGCTTTTAGGGTCTTGAAAACTGACCGATGATCAGTACTCCTGCTCTCTGAAGCTTTATGAATACAGAACCTGTAATTCTAACATGTCTGTTTGCCTCGGTTTCCCATGATGCACCCAGCAAGAACAGATACTCTGTGGCCTATGCTGCCCAGAAGTCCTGGCTGCTTAACGCTACAGTGGAGGACAACATCACTTTCGGCAGCCCTTTCAACAAACAGAGGTAACATCCCCCTACTGCATGCTATAACAACCAAATTCAGGTTTAATTTCTCTGCTTGTTTGGCATCTTTTGGTGTTTTTATCCTGTTGTAAGGTTGAAATAAGCAGGAATTCATTGACTTACATCATAAAATGACAATGTGCATGTAATTTATAGTTGTTACTCGGCCTGCTGCTGTAATCTCAGGCTTTCAAAAACCAACTTTACGCCCATTAAATGTTCAAGAAACACTCATCTTCTATGCCAGTTAACAATCTCAACCTTAACCTCCAGTTACTGGATTGTAGGTGTGTAAATGTGTAGGATTTTGGCAGCAATGCAACAAGTATGAGCAAGATATTCAGATTTTTTTGGTGTTCATGTTGTGTTGTTCAGGTACAAGACAGTGATCGACACCTGCTCTCTGCAGCTGGATATTGACCTGCTGCCTTTCGGAGACCAAACTGAGATCGGAGAGAGAGTATGCACATGTTAAATTCATCACTAAATATATATTTTTATGATTATTTTATCATTGTAGCGCACAGAGAGTAAATTAATAACTAGCATCTTTCAAATCTACTCCGAAGAGAAGGGGAACATTTGTGGTTTCTCCATGACCTCTTGTTACTTATTATTTTTAATCCTGATATATTTTTCTGTTTCTCATCGTGTGTCGATGTGGTTCAGGGCATCAACCTGAGTGGAGGTCAGAGACAGAGAATCTGTGTGGCCAGAGCTCTCTACCAGAACACCAACATTGTCTTCTTGGTGAGTTAAACTTCCACAAAAAAAAAAAAAAACACAGAAGATTTTAGCTGATTATCACCAATAACTGATGTATTTACAACAACACATACTGTGTTTTCTTCTGTTATATCTGCCTTTCACAACATTGGAATGAAGGAATAATTATGTTATTAATTATGGGCAGAATATTTCTACCCCAGATTCCTTGCATATAGCCATATTAGATTAATGACCACCCTTTCATTACTGGGTTAGCTGTATTTGACCCCTACATTTCTTTATGGATGATTGTATCAAACAGTGTTGTATAATTTGACGTATAGTACATGTCGGCCGTTTGGGATGAGGAGGTTTCCATTTCTAACTCGGTTCTCTCTCTCAGCTGTGTTGTCATGTGTTTATCTTTCCAAGCAGTTGCATAATTTCCTGTTGCCACCGCAGGCTTTAATTGACTGGCATTCTTTTAAGCACTCATCACACTTTGTAATGTCTAGAGTGGTAAAAGAAATGTGTCATTTGTAAGTCTGTAATGTATAATTAGGAGGGTCTGTTTTCTTAATATTATTTCTCTATGAAAGTGTAGCTGCTTGGGTTTTACATATCTGATCTCAGGATCGGGAATATACAATACGTCATACACGCTCATCATGAAATACTCAGAGGAATTATAAACAGAGCTCACTATAGCACACGCTTAAGTATATAGCACCCACCCAGCCAGCAAGATGGACGTTAATGGGGGGAAAATAGAGTTTTACAAACACGGTCGGATCAAGCAAAGAAAAACATTTAGCAGCAATCAAATTATCCCAGTGATAAGCTGATGGTAAGTGACAATGACTGTCTACAATATGATCGACGTCTCTGCACTTTCAAAGTTCACTTTCCGTGATGGAAACTTTTGATTTTCTAGAGAATTTTGTTCATGTTTTTTTTTTAGCAACATTTCCCAAAAAAGGTAAACTGTTATTTTCCAGCTAGATTGAAACTATATTTATCCCTGACTTCCTCTGGAAATTTGAGGAACAAATGTACTGAAGGATTTGCAGCTTGCAACTTGCAACAAATGCAAGTTCCCTCATCACATGACTGAGAACCTGTTCATCGAAATGTTAATCAGTAAAAATATGAGTGTCGACCCATATTTTTGCCTCACTGGACTCATGATTTCCATTATAATTGTCTTTATGCTTCTCCAGAAATTACATCAAAATTCCTGAATTTACTGTCAGTAATACACCTCACAAAACTTTATGATATTTCAATAATTCAATTACTAGTGGCAGTGCACAGGACTAGAACTGCAATGATTAGTCGATTAATCGATTAGTCAATCGACAGAAAATTAATCTGCAACTTCTTCTTTTTTTTAGATATATTTTTGGGCTTTTTTTTTGCTTTTAATGGATAACTGATAGTAGATAATCAGACAGGAAACAAGGGAAGGGAAAAAGGCAAGAACCACTCAGCTACCAGGGCGCTCTGTAACTTTTTTGATCATCAATTAATGGTTTTACTCATTTTTTAAAGCAGAAATGCTAAAAATTTTGCTGTCTCTACTCCTTAGATGTGACAATGTATTGCTTTTGTTTGGTATATATGACAGTAAACTGAATATTTTGGGGTTATGGACTGTTGGTCTTACGAAACAAGACATCTGAAGACGTCACATTTGACATTTGGAAATTGTGACGTCATTTTTGTGATATTTTATAGACAAAACAAAATAAATTGCAGACTAATCGATAATGAAAATAAGGACAACAACAGCAACAAGAACCAGACAACAACAATATGTGGTATAATTTGGGAATTTCTGCCCAAAAATATGAAAATATGAACATCTTGTTCTCCTCTTTTGTGATTAGTTTTGTTGCAAGTTCAAAAACCTTTTAGTCCACTTATTTTGATTTTAACAGCTATTAACAAGTGTATCCAAAATGGGAAATTCAGGTCTGTCCGCCACCTTTCCTCCTCTTTTATCCTTACTAGACGACTTTTTGTTTGCTTCATCTTCGTCTGTTTCTTGTGTCTCACAGGATGATCCGTTCTCAGCGCTGGACATCCACCTCAGCGATCACCTGATGCAGGAAGGAATCCTCAAGTTCCTGCAGGATGATAAACGCACAGTGGTCCTCGTCACCCATAAACTGCAGTACCTTATACACGCAGACTGGGTAAGAACCCCAAACTGATATAAAAACACCCATAATAGCTTATATACAGTACAACAGTTTACCATCTTTCTCTATAGTAACATATTACTTCAGCCAAATATAATCCCAATTCTGCTTGCTGCTGACCACAACAGTGTCCTTTTGAATTTAGAAATAATAGTTAAACATGAAATTTCAATTCAATCAATCTAGAGTGATATTTATTATAGTACTGATGATAAATTTGCATTAAAATGACGTAGTCTCAAAAGAAAAGATATGATTCTGCCCTATTCCATGCCTTAGGGATGTGCAGAAGGCCCGGTATTTCTATTTGTATCTGTATTTGTTGAGGCAGCAAAATTATTTGTATTTGTATTCGAATGAAGGTGGAAAGAGGCTTAAAAATCCTATTTTTGTTTTTATTAGGGTTTTAATTTTAGAAAATTAAAGAGTTATGATAAGTGTTCATGAAGCGTGTGTCAGAAGGCTCAGCTTTATCTCTGAGGAACACTCTCAACTCCGGGAGTGATGTCCAAATTAGGAAATGTGCATCATGTAGCAGGTGGATGTGACTCCCCTCATTGAGACCTGCTGACAGACGTACCAGCGGAGCAGGGAACAGAGACTGAGATAGTGATGAAACCGACCTGCACACTGGTTATTTGACTTGTTTTTTTTTTCCGAAAACAAATAATTTTTAAAATATTTGTATGAAACAAATATTCGTAAAAACCCCACTATTTGTGCTTTGCCGGGCACACTCCTACCATGCCTCACTTTGCTAAACTACTCTATAGCTAAAAAGTGATACCACATAAAATCTGTTTTTTGGCTTTAAAAACCAGTCCCAAAGTGTTCAAACTGTCAAAATGAAAATTTTAATGGTTTTCGCAGAAAAAAAGCATCAAGACTTTGAGATAAACTTCTCAAACCAAACTCAGAACTACTTGAAAGATAGATTTTAGTCGGGGATTCTAGCTATGTTATACATTACTGAATCATATTTTCCTAGTTTAACATCCAGTTCCTGACTATTTATCACGTTCTGTTAATATTTTGCGTTCTTTTCTGTGTGTCTTGTCCAGATCATAGCGATGAAGGACGGCACTGTACTGAGGGAAGGAACTCTAAAGGACATTCAAACTCATGACGTTGAGCTGTACGATCACTGGAAGACCCTGATGAACAGACAGGACCAGGGGCTGGAGAAGGTAGCGTGACATGGTTTTAACCAAAGATGGTGACTTCCAACACCTGCAGACATACAACAGTACCTCGCCTGTACCGTGGAGGTTTTATTTAACCCTCCTGCCACTTGTAAACAGCCACAATTTGACACTAGCCAGATTAAAAAAACCCACTAAAGCATGCATTCAATCTAACCTGTGACTCTGCTAATGTAATGTTTTTGTAATTTCGCTGTGTCTCTGCATGTAGGACATACAGCAGGACAGTCAAACAACACTAGAGAGGAAGACACTGAGGAGAGCTTTCTACTCCAGAGAGGCCAAGAACCAGGTAGACGATGAGGACGAAGGTAATGGACTCACCACTTTTTCAAAGTCTGTCTCTAACTGTTAATGCGAGTGAGTGGATATGATTGATAGTTATTCCATTTGGCAGTTCATAGAAAGATGGCACGTAGAAGGGTTTTAATGTTTTAGTATCGATTGCTTGAATCATATCCTTGTCAATCTGATTTCCACTCCATCAGAGGAAGAAGAGGAGGAAGAAGAGGATGACAACATGTCCACGACCACTAACAGGCGATCGAAGATCCCATGGAGGGTAATCCACACTTTCACTTAACAGTTGTGTTCAATTAGCGACAAGATTTACAGCAGCTACTTCGATTGTTGCCTTTTTCAACGGACTAATATGACTTTACATAACCAAAAGTAGCTCAAACTAATGATTAGGTCTCCAGCTAATGATTATTCTTATTGTAGATCCATCAATTTTCATTTAATCAGTTAATCATTTGATTATTAAATGTCAGAAATAATGAAAAAAGAGGCTAAAGTTATGTCTTACATTTGCTCATTTTATTCAAAAGACAGTAAGGAATTCAAATTAAAGTGATATAAATGGGAAAATGCAAGCAAATCTTCATATTTGAGAAGCACTAAATAGCAGATATTTGATTTTTTATTAAAATTGGTTCATCAGTGGCTAATTTTATGTATAATTCATTAATCAACCAACAGTTTACTTCAGTATCCAGACTCGCTCTACCTTTGAGAGATATTTGTAGAACTAAAACTCAACCTTTCATCCATCCATCCAACTCCTCCTCCTCCTCCTCTTCCTCCTCCTCCTCCTCCTCAGGTTTGCTGGTGTTACATGTCCTCTGGTGGGTTCTTCATGGTTTTCCTGATGGTTTCCTCTAAACTCCTCAAACACTCTGTTATCGTTGCCATTGACTGCTGGTTGGCTTCCTGGACCTCCTCCAAAAATCAGAGTACTGGAGCAGGAACAGACATGTCCAATGGAACAGACATGTCCAATGGAACCAGTCTGGCCACGGTTATCAGCAGCAACGCCACACTGCCCACCCCTGGTGCCTTGGAGAACAAGGTACAGAATGACTTGGTTTTCTAATAGATGATTTTGAAGGCTGATACTGATATTTGTGTATTGAAACTAAATGAAATTACTTTTAATTACTCTGGAGTTTGAAGGGTTAATTCAATAAAATGTCCATGATGGAAGGAATCAAACTTTAGCTGTTCTTTAAACATGTGGGAATAATCATAAAATTATATCCTGCATACTGGAAAATAAACATACAACATCATAGATACCATTAACTGAAATATCTACATTATTTTGATATAATCTAAGAAGCATCATGGGCTGTTTTGATGGAACATAAAAGGTTCCTGATGGGAAACAAGACAAAATATAAATAATATTAATAAGTAGGAGGCATTAAAAATAACATGAGTGACAATTTCAACATGCTAAGAACATATTAAGTGGAAATCTACACTATAAAAGGATACCATCAAATTAATAAAAAACATAAATGATTATAGTATATAATAAAAATACATACATAATATATGAGGAAACATTTAAATGTATATAAAGACAAATATTTGATCAATAGAAATAATTGTATTTATACATTTCTGAAACATTGCACTTCGTCTGATCTGATTTTGTGTGTGTGTGTGTGTGTGTGTGTGTGTGTGTGTGTGTTTGACCCACAACAGGACTACTATCTGCCCGTGTTTATCGTCCTCTGTGCAGCTGGAATCACTTTATGCCTCCTCACGTCTCTCACTGTGGAGTTTCTGGGTCTTTCTGCAGCCACCAACCTGCATCACAACCTGCTCAACAAGATCATCCACGCTCCCATCAGGTAAACAAACACACATATCACGATACAAAGGTGTCTTTGAAACAAAAAAAACCTCAGAAAACCTTCTCAAATCTGCCTTCGTAACTTGTTGCTTTTAATCGTTAATGCTGAATCTGCTTGCTGTCACTTTAATCAAGATTGTTAGAGAGTAAATCTGTGTCTGTGACTTCAAGATAGTAAAGATTTGTAGACTTTGACACTAAGATGAATATAAGTTAGAACTGTAGTCTGCTCATTGGGCAGCTGTTTATCCTCCCTATTTTTAATAGTTACGTTCATTTAGTTAGTTATTAATAGTATGTTAGGTGTGGTTCCTGCAGAATGGGGAGATATATTTTTAGATGCTGTGGTGTTTGTGGTATTGACTCAAGTAGGCTTTAAAAAAACACAGTCCTCCAGTCTCCAAGGAAAGACTTGTGCGATTGCATTTGACTTGACGTTGTCTGTTCTGTGTCAGTGCCTGCTGAGTGTGTTTTTTCTGCTGTAGTAAGTATCAACAGAGAGTTTTGTTTCCCTTCCTCTCTAAGTCAGATAGTGGTTATAAACCTTTGTTTAAAGGACCAGTGTGTAGGGTTTAGTGGCATCTAGCGGCGAGGTAGCAGATTGCAACCAAATGAATACCCCTCCCC